>NC_081350.1:43108801-43229352 GCF_029784015.1 Lycium ferocissimum | reverse complement strand
AACACATTTCGTCAAAGTTCTTTTCCAAACATGATCTTCAACAGAAAGGTGAAATAGATGTTCAACAAATACGCTCGATTGATAATTTGACGGATGTGTTCATTAAAGCATTAACAACCTCAACATTTGAGAAGTCGGTATACAAGATTTGGATGCGTCGTCTCCAAGACTTTAGTGATATTTGAATCGGGGGAGTATAATACGCGCCGTACTCTTTTCCCTTAGCCGAGGTTTTGTCCCACCGGGTTTCCTTGCAAGGTTTTTAACGAGGCAAAGAAGTATGCGTATTATAAGATATGTGTACTCTTTTCCTTCACTAGGATTTTTCCTCTCGGTTTTTCCTAATAAGGTTTTAACGAGGCACATTATCTATATGGACATCAAGGGAGTGTTATGAAATATTAGAATAATATGGTGGATGTCCAACTCCTAAAGAATTAACTCCCACTACTCTTCTCCATGATGTATAGTTAATCCTCCACTACTTCCTCACCATTATGTGGTTATTACTCCCACACCTCCATAATCTTCCCCATAACTATCCCATGATGTCAATTGGTAAATGTCATCTTTAAGACATTCTTTGTAACTCTACCTCTATATAATAGTATAAATAGAGGTATATAATGTGATATGAAGTGACTTGAACAACACTTGGAACACATTTGGATGAATAAGAAATCTCTCCTCTCTTATCTCTTTATCTCTTTATTATTCTTGCTTCATCTTTTTGATATATTGTACTAACTTTTTTAGAATAATTTGACAACAATACATATGTTAATACATAGCTAGTGCAGCTAGAAGAAAAAAAAACAGAGTAGCTAGAGAGGCATAAACCTTATTAAGGAAAATAGTTTTATTTTATAGCTAATTAAGAAAAGTTGAGATAGTATAATTATGAGGGAGAGTGCCGAATAAGGAATAAATTAATAAGGATTAAAACTGATCCCTTGAATTAGGGAGTCATTAATTAGTACACGTGAACAATATTGTGCTGTAAATGTTATTAATTCTGTTATTTTTGAAACATAACAAAAGTAATGTTATTCATTTTTTTGCGCGGAGTGCCCTTCTTTTGGGGTGGTCTTTAAATTTTGCCCCTCATATTTATGGTCTTTAAATTATGCCCCTCATATTGCTGGTCTTTAATTTTGCGCGCGTGCGAACTTTGAGCTGCCGCGCCGAAATAATGAGGTTCGAGTCGAACCCCGCTCGACATGAATTAAAAAAAAAAATGTGACAAGGTTTGGGTCGCGTGTATGCCGGACCAAAGATACTTTGTTAATTTACACATTTTATGCCGGACCGGCATACTCATGCCTTATGGGCAGACTTGGCATAAGTATGCCGGGTCCGGCATAACTTTGATAATTCCTTCACAAAGTTATGCCGGTGGGGGCATACTTTTAATGGGCAAACTTTTATGCCGGACCCGGCATAACTGTGTAGGAATTATCAAGTTATGCCGGACCAAGATACTTATGCCAAGTCTCTGTATAAATATAAACGGGTCGAACCGTATAACTAATTCCTTCACAAAGATACCGTGGGGCATACTTTTAATGGGCAAACTTTTATCTTAGATCGGGATAAACTTTTGAATGAATTATCAAAGTTATCTTACGGACCCGGCATACTTATCTGCAATCTGCCCATAAGGCATAAGTATGCCGGGTCCGGCATAACTTTGGTAATTCCTTCACAAGATGCCGTTGGGGGGCATAGCGAAATTTAAACTTGCCTTGCAATTTTTTTTAAAATTTTGATTTCGCGTGGGTTCGAACCTGGAACCTATGAATTTTAGCCGAAGAAAAATTTAAAGATTTCAAATATGAATTGGCAAAATTTAAAAATGCCCCAAACGAAGGGCAATTCTGCGAATTGCCCAATGTTATTTAGGATGAAAGTGTCCCCTGCCCAGCCCACTTGTTGCTATGAAATTTTTGGTCCATTATATATAGCCCAAGAAAAGTGTTCTAAGATTAGCCCATCTCCAAATGTGCAACAGTGGGCTGTAATCTGTTTTTTTTTTTTTTTTTTTTTTTTTTTTTTTAGCAACAAGTGGGCTGGGCAGGGGACACTTTCATCCTAAATAACATTGGGCAATTCGCAGAATTGCCCTTCGTTTGGGGTGGTCTTTAAATTTTGCCCCTCATATTTGAAATCTTTAAATTTTGCCCCTCGGCTAAAATCCATAGGTTCATGAGTTCGAACCACGCGCGACAAAATTTTTAAAAAAAATTGCAAGGCAAGTTTAAATTTCGCTATGCCCCCAACGGCATACACTTGTGAAGGAATTACCAAAGTTATGCCGGACCCGGCATACTTATGCCTTATGGGCAGACTTGGCATCCAAATGTGCAACAGTGGGCTGTAATCTGTTTTTTTTTTTTTTTTTTTTTTGCGCGGATTATCCTTCATTTGGGGTGGTCTTTAATTTTTGTCCTTCAAATTAGTGGTCTTTAATTTTTTTCCTTCGTCTAATACCCCGAGGGCCCCATTCGAACCCGACCAAGAAAACAAAGAAGGAATTTCGCAAGCCAGATGTTTGGATTCGCAAGGCAGAGTTTTGCCTTCAAAACTCTACCTTGCGAATTTTTTTAAAATTTTTGACTAAGCGGGGTTCGAACCTGAAACCAAGGAATTTTTAGCGAAGGCCAAAAATTAAAGACCACCAATTTGAGGGTAAAAAATTAAAGACCACCCCAGCAAAGGACAATCCTGCAAATTGCCCTGTAATCTGCTATATATAAAGTAGGATTTTTACATTGCACTAATTATATAATGATTATACACTTGTTATGCACTGAATATATATGAGGATGACAACAAATCATTTCAGCTATTCGGGTGAAAAGTTTTTAGCTGGTTGGCTAAAAGTGTTAAGATCTAGCCTCCTTCACAGGTGACTCAAATAAAATAAGCTGTTTGGCGGCCTATTTTCAAACCAATTAAGCTGTTTGGTGGGCTTTATATATAAAGATTTAGATGGTTACAATTTCCATCATATATCCCATTCCCAGTCTCTGAAGTTTTCAGTGTAATGTTTTTCTTAGATAAAATATTATTGCTTCTTAGCTTAGGCTTGAATTATATAATCATATGCACAATAGCTAAGCAGAGTGATGCTTATAAAATAGAGTTAAACTGTTTGTTCTGCACGAATTCCTTAAAGACATATCTCTTATTGCATTTGATTCTACACATATAATTTAAAGCCTTTCCTGTTGCCCTCCCCCCTGAACATATCCATCCATAGAGTTCCAACACAAATAAAGGAATTCAAAATCTAAACTTAATGGGTTCGAGTTATTTACACTATTGATTGGTTTATGATTTATTGAGTTTGCGACCCACTATTTGTACTTATTTAGTGGATCGTTTAACACATGTAATTTGAGCCAACACTATAGATTTGAATGTGATTAGGAGGTCACGGGTTCGAGCCGTGAAAATAGCTTCTTGCAAAAATGCAGGGTAAGGTTGCGTACAATAGATCCTTGTGGTCCGGCCCTTTCTCGGACCCCGTGCATAGCGGGAGCTTAGTGCATCAGGCTGCTTTTTTTTTTTTTTTTTTTTGACCATAGATCTCACTTAACCCATATCTCATGCACTACATCCGCCCGTTGCATAGGTCTAGAGATTTCACCATGGCCTTGACATATTAAAGTTAATTTATGAGTGTGCGAATAAAATCCTATATTGCTACTTGAAAAGATTGGGAGGTACATATAAGTTACATGTGTGAGGCCTTTTGTGCCGGCCAAAAATGGAGAATATCAAGTCATGTTAAGAGTATCTCTGGACTATCTTAGCACAACAATTGAAATTAGAACATATGGTTCAACGAAAGCAGTATACAGATGATAGAGCGATAGCGTGAGATTTGATTTACTACATTTATCATGTCAAAGATAGCTTGGAGATGCACACAGGGGCGGAGCCAAGAGGGGCTGAGGAAGGTTCATCCGAACCCCCTTCGACAAAAAATTACACTGTTTATACATGGTTAAAATTATTTTTTATGTATATATAGTAGATGTTGAATTCCCTTTGGCTTCTCCGTGTGTTTATTTTTTCATATTTTGAAACCCTTACTGGAGATCCTGGCGCACACACAAGAAGAAGCCAACTCTCGGCTTCAGTAGCCATAAATGTATGCTCAATTATGTGAGTGATTACAATGAATCTTAAAAATTGATCTATGGATTGTGGTAATTGGCCACATCAACATAATTCAAGAGGCAAACATGTGGATCGTGATGATAGTTGACATGAAACTTAAATCGAGAGGGAGATTATTGAGTTTGCAAACAAAGTCCGTTGCCAGTGGAAAATACTATGAAAAATTAATTCAAAACTAATCATATCGCATAGTGCGAAAAATATTTTAAAGCTAATTTAGCTCAAGAGTTACAATAATGATGAGAGATTCAAACTCTCAGTAAGCAATGTCCTTACATTACTACTAGGGCTGTTCAAAACCGATGCATAACCGATGATACAACCGTAAAATTGGCTTGTTAGCTTATTGGTATTGGGTTATCGGGTTAGCGGTTGGTGAACGGATGAAAATTTTATCGTTAACGGTTTATCGGTGCGGGAGTGGATTACTTAATTTTCTTATCGGGTCAACCGTTAACCCGTTAAGAATTATCATATATTCATTTTTACCCCTTAGTATAAAAAGTATCTATTGTAAACCGTAAAGCTAAAGTCCTCGGGGAACTATGAACTTTTCCTTGTGTTCATTCTACATTGACATCTGCTGTCTTTATACATTGTTACGGATTATTATCAAAACAGTTCCTGTTTATAAATATGTTTTCACTTACCTTTCTCTTCACATTTTTTTTATAAAATAACTCTTCAGCCATAATTTCAAAATATCAGCGCGGAATAAGATCTTAGATATCTTGGTTTTGATCCTTCTATGATAGGTGCCCTTCATGACATGTTCCACTTCATGGACGAGACGACATAACAGAAGCCTCAACATCCATCCAGAGCTTACATTCGAGACACCAAAGCCATGAGGGCAACATATGTAATAGAATATCCAGACGCCTACCAGTTCTTAGATTGTAAAGTGATAGTTGTTACGTGTAATTGTGTTTTTAATTTTCATTGTCTCTTAGTTTTAGCCGATACACTGCCCGATAACCGTCCGATAATTGTTAACCCGAAACCGAACCACCGATATCTTATTGGTTGGCTAGTGGATTAGTATATTTAAAAGCCTATAGCCGATAAGCCGAACTGCTAAGCATAATTATCCGCCCGATTCTCTCAATAAACAGCCCTAATTACTACTATATATAAACGCAGATCTTGGGTTTTTAGTCGTGCTCACGGGGGTAGGATATTGTTGGATTTTTGATGCAATGAAGTGGCTACACATGGCTGCTGAAGTTGTCTTTTCTAGACATATGGTAGTGGGTCCCGATAATCAATTTGTTTGTCCTCTTTCTTCTTTCACGGTGAAATCTTAAAAAAGCATACCACCTCCAAGGGGTCCGGAACAAAAATGACTCAATAAAAAACCAAGTGAATCAAAATACCCTAACAAAAAAAAAGTTACAAAACTACCTTTAGCGCAGTAAAATACTGAGCTAAAGCAGTTCACGGAGACGGAGCCGTTAACTGCTTTAGCGCAAGATTTTCTTGCGCTTAAAGATTTTTTTTTTGCATAGCGCAATAAAATCTTGCGCTATAGCTAGCACTGAAAAAAAAAAAAAATTTGGTAAACTTTTTTTTTTTTTTTGTTTGAAAAAAGCGTGAATTTTTCATACTTTGACCAACGATTAGTCGTGTGTCAAGACTCCGAAACGTTAATATTTTATATAGAACCTCGATATTTTTTAAGTACAATAATGTAGGCCTAATACATCAAGGATACATAGACGTTCGGATAGTCATTTTAGGGGTTGAAAAGGTGCCAAGTAAGTTTTTGTTTGACTGTAAGGTTATTTTAATCAACTTTATATGTCGAGAAAATTAGTCAGCTTTATTTTCAAAAATTGAAACCGCAGAAATGAAATTGTCATTCACAACTACATTGCCCTGGGATTTTTACGTTGAAATCTATTGCGTATCATCATCTTATAAGTAAATAAAACTGAAAATTTCACGCCAATTTGGAAAAAAATTGAAATTGAATGGGATAAAAGGTGTTTTTTTAAAAATCGGCTCAGCCAACCACCTTCCGGCAGTTTGTCCGCATAGATCTCGAAAAAATACACAAGTTCAAAAAAAAAAAACGCGTAAGTCGGACGTCCGAGCGCAAAGTTATGACCATCTAAAGTTTGACCACTTTACAACTAGTTTTTCACCTTATATTTTTTAGCATTAGATTTATATTGGGATAAGGCACCGTTACCCCCCTGAACTATACCCGAATTTGCTACGACACACCTTACCTTTCCTGGGTCCTATTACCCCCCTAAACTTATTTAAAACGGAATAATTACCCCCTAAACGCTGATGCCCACTCTTATATGGGAGAGTGACATACACTCTCCTTGCCACATGTGTATTTATTTATTTTCTTCTTCTTTTTTTTTAATTTTTCAGCTTACGTGTCAATTTTTTTAAAAATAAAAATAAAAAACTGAATTTTCATTAAAAAAAAATGAGTTTTAAAACCCGTTTTTTTTTTTTTAATTTGAAAATTTGATTTTTTTTAAACCCATTTAAAAAAAAAAAAGGGATAAGGCACCATTACCCCCCTGAACTATATCCGAATTTGCTACGACACACCTTACCTTTCCCTGGGCCCTATTACCCCCCTAAACTTATTTAAAACGGAATAATTACCCACCTAAATGCTGATGTGGCAAAGAGAGTGTGTTTCACTCTCTTTGAGAGAGTGAGAAACATAAAAAAGGGGAAAACTTAATTTTTTTTCTTAAAAATCTGAATTTCTTAAAAATTTGAAAATAAATCTAGTCTTCCACATTTAGTTTTAAAAAACGGGTTTTCCACGTGTTAAGAAAATAATTAATTTTTTCAAAATTTTATAAAAATTCAGTTTTTTTCACATTTTGGCAAGAAAAACACTTTTCCGGATTTTATTTGAAAAATAAAAGTGTCCTAAGAAAATGAAATCATGAAAATCAAGATTTTTTAAGACATTTTAAAAAAATAATCAAGTATTCCATATTTTTAACAAATCCATTTTTCCATATTTAAAAATAAATAAATCATTTTTCAGTTTTTTTTCTTTTTCAAAAACGGGTTTAAAAAAAATTCAATTTTTTTTATTTTTAAAAGGGTTTTAAAAATCCTTTTTTTAAAAGAAAATTCAGTTTTTTAATCCATGTTTTTAGTTTTTTTTTTTTTTTTAAATGGGTTTAAAAAAAATCAAATTTTCAAATTAAAAAAAAAAAGACGGGTTTTAAAACTCATTTTTTTTTAATGAAAATTCAGTTTTTTATTTTTATTTTTAAAAAAATTGACACGTAAGCTGAAAAAATTAAAAAAAAAAAAAGAAAACAAATAAATACACATGTGGCAAGGAGAGTGTATGTCACTCTCCCATATGAGAGTGGGCATCAGCGTTTAGGGGGGTAATTATTCCGTTTTAAATAAGTTTAGGGGGGTAATAGGACCCTGGGAAAGGTAAGGTGTGTCGTAGCAAATTCGGGTATAGTTCAGGGGGGTAACGGTGCCTTATCCCAAAAAAAAAAAACTAAAAACATGGATTAAAAAACTGAATTTTCTTTTAAAAAAAGGATTTTTAAAACCCTTTTAAAAATAAAAAAAATTGAATTTTTTTAAACCCGTTTTGAAAAAGAAAAAAAAGCTCGAAAAATGATTTTTTTTTTTAAATATGGAAAAATGGATTTGTTAAAAATATGGAAAACTTGATTATTTTTTAAAATGTCTTAAAAAATCTTGATTTTCATGATTTCATTTTCTTAGGACACTTTTATTTTTCAAATAAAATCCGGAAAAGTGTTTTTCTTGCCAAAATGTGAAAAAAACTGAATTTTTATAAAATTTTGAAAAAATTAATTATTTTCTTAACACGTGGAAAACCCGTTTTTTAAAACTAAATGTGGAAGACTAGATTTATTTTCAAATTTTTAAGAAAATGCAGATTTTTAAGAAAAAAAATTAAGTTTTCCCCTTTTTTATGTTTCTCACTCTCTCAAAGAGAGTGAAACACACTCTCTTTGCCACATCAGCATTTAGGGGGGTAATTATTCCGTTTTAAATAAGTTTAGGGGGTAATAGGGCCCAGGGAAAGGTAAGGTGTGTCGTAGCAAATTCGGATATAGTTCAGGGGGGTAATGGTGTCTTATCCCATTTATATTCAAAATAAAGTTATGTCTTGATTAAAAAATAACACGCTTAAATCAAAACTTTAAAAAATAAAACACTTAAACCTTAAACAAAATTTACTTCGGGTACCTTTTCAACCCCTAAAACGACGATCCGAACGTTTACGTATCCTTGATGTATTGAGCCTATATTATAGTACGCAGAAAAAAATATCAGGTTCTATATAAAATGTTGACATTTCGGAGTCTTGACACACGACTAATCGTTGGTCAAAGTATGAAAAAAAACACTAAGTTTTTTCAAACAATACTTACTTCGGGCACCTTTTCAACCCCTAAAATGACTATCCGAACGTCTATGTATCCTTGATGTATTGGGCCTATATTATTGTACGCAGAAAAAAATATCAGGTTCTATATAAAATATTGACGTTTCGGAGTCTTGACACACGACTAATCGTTGGTCAAAGTATGGAAAAAACACTAATTTTTTTTCAAACAAAACTTACTTCGGGCACCTTTTCAACCCCTAAAATGATAATCCGAACGTCTACGTATCCTTGATGTATTGGGCCTACATTATTGTACGCAGAAAAAAATATTAGGTTCTATATAAAATATTGACGTTTCGGAGTCTTGACACACGACTAATCGTTGGTCAAGTTATGGAAAAAACACTAAGTTTTTTCAAACAAAACTTACTTCGGACACCTTTTCAACCCCTAAAATGACTATTCGAACGTCTATTTATCCTTGATGTATTAGTCCTACATTATTATACGCAGAAAAAAATATCAGGTTCTATATAAAATACTGACGTTTCGGAGTCTTGACACACGACTAATCGTTGGTCAAAGTAGGAAAAAAAACACTAAGTTTTTTCAAACAAAATTTACTTCGGGCACCTTTTCAACCCCTAAAATGACTATCCGAACGTCTATGTATCCTTGATGTATTGGGCCTACATTATTGTACGCGAGAAAAAATATCAGGTTCTATATAAAATATTAACGTTTCGGAGTCTTGACACACGACTAATCGTTGGTCAAAGTATGGAAAAAACACTAAGTTTTTTTAAAAAAAAAAAAAAAAAAGTTTACCAATTTTTTTTTTCAGTGCTAGCTATAGCGCGCAAAAAATACTGCGCTATGCAAAAAAAAAATAAAAAATCTTTATAGCAGTAAAATACTGCGCTAAAGCAGTTAACGGCTCCGTCTCCGTGAACTGCTTTAGCACAGTAAAATGTAGTTTTGTAACTTTTTTTTTTTGTTGGGATATTTTGGTTCACTTGATTTTTTATTGAGTCATTTTTGTTCCGGACTCCACCTCCAAGCAAAGAAGTGGGTCCCAATAGCCTTTTTTCTTTTCTTAAAAACCCAATGCCTAAAAAAAAATGGCTTGAGACCCATTAGAAAAATCACATACGTAACTTCTCATTTAATTTTAATGGTGTTACCTTAATTTACTATTTTTTTTAAATTTAATACATCGATAGTCTTTTAAAATTGTTGCTAAATTTCATTTCAACATTTGAACTAAGAGTTATTCTAATTGAGCATCTGAATATGTGATAACGTCAAATTTGAAAAATACTTTTGTGTGCGTTTTCAAATGTCAATATGTCTCCTCCTGTAAGTATACACATTAGCCTCAACAAATCATAATGTTGTGTTTAATAAAGGAGATGTTATATTTTATGTAGTTAATTACCTAACAGATGCTAGCACTCGCAAAAGTTTTTTAAAAATTTGAATCGAAAGTGTCTAATAGGATCACTTTATAAGGTGATGTGCTCAATTGGAACAGGTTATAATTCGGATGTCTAAATGAAGTTTACTGACAAATATAATGAACTATTGATATATTGAGTCGGGAGTGATGTTTACGGCCATTTTATGCAAGTGATCTTGCCAATTTGGCTAATGGGTACATGTACACCAATCATTTAATATTCACTTCATCTCAATTTATGTATAACACTGTTTGACTATGGATAAAGTTTAGAAGAAATTAAGAGTTTTAAATTTCGGAAAAGGGCCAAATATACCTCTGAACTATCGAAAAAGGGTCAAGTATACCCTTCGTTATACTTTCGGTTCAAATATACCCCTGTCATTATACTTCGGGTACAAATATACCCCTCCACAGTTAAAGTTGACCCCAATCCTATGTGGCATTAATATTTTAATAAAATAAATATTATGTGGCATGCCACCTCACTTACAAACCCAATTTTACCCCTCCCCTCTCTATCTTCTTCGACCATACCTCCCCCTCTAATACTACCGTTCTTCTTCAGGTTCTACATCGTGATTGACTTAATTTAATTTGCTGTGATAATAATGATGTTATAACGCCTATAAAGACGCCCACGAAAGATGGGGTTACTTCTATCATTCTATGACCTGTGTGAAGAAGTTCTTTGATTTTTGATCTAGAAAATATTTGGCTTTTTTACTGTGTATCTTTTCACAGATTGAAACTGGAGCAAATATTTTGCTCTTTGGTTTTTGTTGTAATTTTTTTCTGCTTTGTGTATATATAATGCTTAGCCGGTGACATTATGCCAACGTTTGATCCATAGATTCCCATATAAATTTTGAAAAAACTGATTCTGTATCATAGTTTTTAAAAATGCATTTCATGCTTTTTAAAAAGAACATGTTCCATAAGTTTTAAAAATTATATATAAAAAAAAGGGATAAGGCACCATTACCCC
Organism: Lycium ferocissimum; assembly: GCF_029784015.1. Classification (NCBI taxonomy): domain Eukaryota; kingdom Viridiplantae; phylum Streptophyta; class Magnoliopsida; order Solanales; family Solanaceae; genus Lycium; species Lycium ferocissimum. Next base: position 43,218,345 of record NC_081350.1, on the reverse strand, counting down.
CCTGAACTATACCCGAATTTGCTACGACACACCTTACCTTTCCCAGGGTCCTATTACCCCCCTAAACTTATTTAAAACGGAATAATTACCCCCCTAAAAGCTGATGCCCACTCTCATATGGGAGAGTGACATACACTCTCCTTGCCACATGTGTATTTATTTGTTTTCTTCTTTTTTTTTTTTAATTTTTTCAGCTTACGTGTCAATTTTTTTAAAAATAAAAATAAAAAACTGAATTTTCATTAAAAAAAAAATGAGTTTTAAAACCCGTCTTTTTTTTTTAATTTGAAAATTTGATTTTTCTTAAACCCATTTAAAAAAAAAAAACTAAAAACATGGATTAAAAAACTGAATTTTGTTTTAAAAAAAGGATTTTTAAAACCCTTTTTTAAATAAAAAAAATTGAAAATTTGTTTTTTTTTTAAAACCCGTTTTTGAAAAAGAAAAAGGGATAAGGCACTGTTACCCCCCTGTACTATACCCAAAATTGCTGCGACACACCTTACCTTTTCTTGAGCCCTATTACCCCCCTAAACTTATTTAAAATGGAATAATTACCCCCCTAAACGCTGATGTGGCAAGGAGAGTGTGTTTCACTCTCTTTGAGAGAGTGAGAAACATAAAAAAGGGGAAAACTTAATTTTTTTTTCTTAAAAATCTGCATTTTCTTAAAATTTGAAAATAAATCTAGTCTTCCACATTTAGTTTTAAAAAACGGGTTTTCCACATGTTAAGAAAATAATTAATTTTTCAAAATTTTATAAAAATTCAGTTTTTTTCACATTTTGGCAAGAAAAACATTTTTCCGGATTTTATTTGAAAAATAAAAGTGTAGTAAGAAAATGAAATCATGAAAATCAAGATTTTTAAAGACATTTTAAAAACATAATCAAGTTTTCCATATTTTTAACAAATCCATTTTTCCATATTTAAAAAAAAATCATTTTTCAGTTTTTTTTCTTTTTCAAAAACGGGTTTAAAAAAAAAAAAAACAAATTTTCAATTTTTTTAAAAAAAAGGGTTTTAAAAATCACTTTTTTAAAAGAAAATTCAATTTTTAATCCATGTTTTTAGTTTTTTTTTTTTAAATGGGTTTTAAAAAAATCAAATTTTCAAATTAAAAAAAAAACGGGTTTTAAAATTCATTTTTTAAATGAAAATTTAATTTTTTATTTTTATTTTAAAAAAATTAACACGTAAGTCGAAAAAATTTAAAAAAAAAAGAAGAAAATAAATAAATACACATGTGGCAAGGAGAGTGTATGTCACTCTCCCATATGAGAGGGCATCAGCGTTTAGGGGGTAATTATTCCGTTTTAAATAAGTTTAGGGGGGTAATAGGACCCTAGGAAAGGTAAGGTGTGTCGTAGCAATTTTGGGTATAGTACAGGAGGGTAACAGTGCCTTATCCCAAAGAAAAAAAAACTGAAAAATGATTTTTTTTTTTAAAATATGGAAAAATGGATTTGTTAAAAATATGGAAAACTTGATTATTTTTTTAAAATGTCTTAAAAAATCTTGATTTTCATGATTTCATTTTCTTAGGACACTTTTATTTTTCAAATAAAATCCGGAAAAGTATTTTTCTTGCCAAAATGTGAAAAAAAGCTGAATTTTTATAAAATTTTGAAAAAATTAATTATTTTCTTAACATGTGGAAAACCCTTTTTTTAAAACTAAATGTGGAAGACTAGATTTATTTTCAAATTTTAAGAAAATGCGATTTTTTAAGAAAAAAATTAAGTTTTCCTTTTTTTATGTTTTCACTCTCTCAAAGAGAGTGAAACACACTCTCTTTGCCACATCAGCGTTTAGGGGGTAATTATTTCGTTTTAAATAAGTTTAGGGGGGTAATAGGGCCCAGGGAAAGGTAAGGTGTGTCGTAGCAAATTCGGGTATAGTTCAGGGGGGTAATGGTGCCTTATCCCTAAAAAAAAATACCCAATAAATGGTGGTGGACTGGTGGGCATAACGGTGGTAGTAATAGAGGGGAGGTGTGGTGGAAGAAGATAGAGAGGGGAGGGGTAAAATTGGGTTTGTAAGTGAGGTGGCATGCCACATAATATTTATTGTATTAAAATATTAATGTCACATTGGATTGGGGTCAACTTTAACTGTGGAGAGGTATATTTGTACCCAAAGTATAACGACAGGGGTATATTTGGACTCAAAGTATAACGAAGGATATATTTCACCCTTTTTCAATAGTACAGGGGTATATTTGGCCCTTATCCGTTTAAATTTTGATGTCTAAAATATTTATATGACTACAAATTATTTTATTAAGGGCAAAGGAAAATTTTATAATAAATTATTTTTATATAACAAATTAAAGTTAAATTTGGGTCCGGACTTAGCACGGGCCTAGAGCCACTAGTTTTAATTATAAGAAAAGTACTACTCTTATTTGCTTAAAGGACATATAATGATGTAGGCAAAAGATCAAGATGATGGAATGATATTCGGTCAAAGTCTGAATTTTGAATGGGTAAACGTAAACGTGACAAAAGGATCTTGTTTTTTTTCTCCGTCCTTTCTACCGTGTGGAAAAAAGTGAGGAAGACTTTTCATATGATTTATCATTTATTATGTTGACCGAGAAATAAGTCTACACATAGATTCATCAAATTTCCGATGATCCTTCGTCCTTAATTAGAGATTTCCGATTTAAATTTTACGAAATTATCTTTATTAAGGACTATTTTACCCTCCTAATGTAGAACGTCTTGAGGCGAATTCAAATTTAATCAAGTTTCACTATGAATATCGAACACCGAGTACTATAATAACATACCCAGTTAATCCCACAAAGTGAGTCTCGAGAGGGTAGAGTGTACGCAGACCTTACCGTACCTTGGGAGGTAAAGCGAATGTTTCCGATAGATTCTCGGTTCAAAAAAAGAAATTCAAAGCAGTCAAGAAGAAAATAATGAAAAATAAAGATGCCTTAACAAAATACAATATCGAACACCGAGTAAAAAAAAAAAACATAATTATTTCAACATATTGCTATGATTGGGTGATTTAAGTATAAAATTAAAGTTATTGTAACTAAAATTTCAACTTCATATCTTAGCAACAATATTCGGTATATGAGCTCAACCTTAGTGATGAACAAGTTTATCCAATTCATACACTTACTATAACAAGTTGTCTCGTGCATTAATTAGAGTGGCTCACAAATCGAAACATTATTGTTGGAAAAAAAAAAAAAAAAAGACAAATATATACACGCCACCAAATTTCTATTTCATAAATCGCACACCTGACTGCGTTTTATGTTTCAAACAGGGAAAACAATGTTTAGTGGCGACTTTTGTCGTTACTAAAGTTTTAATAAAGTCGCTACGAAAGTAACATACTTTAAGTAGGCATTTGATCATAGGATTTGAAAGTCTGATTTCATATTTTGATTTCAAATCAGCATTCATTTGTGAAATCTGTAGTAAATCTCAATTTCAACTTCAATCATGATTTCAATTCGAGTTCTCCAAAAAATAGGTTTTAAAATTCCAAATCGTGATTTCAATTTTTTTTTTAAATGTAAAACTTGACCCATAAGTTTATATTTTGTAAAAGACCCATCATTTTATATTTTGTAAAAAAAAAAAAAAAAAAGACTCATGCTCGATGTGAAGAGATTGTCCGTACCATATGAAAGGATATATTAAAGAATAGCTAGTATAATTATTTTAGATTTAAATTCAATTACTATAATATATTAACTTGAGATCGTGTAAAAGTATAATTTAAAGTTTTTTTTTTTTTTTTTTTTTAATATGGTTAAAAGTCGTGGGGCACTTTGTCACTATCTTTTACGAGTCAATTCCTTCAACAAAGGCGCCTCTTGATTTCAATAAAATAATAAATATGGGAGCGTGGAAGAGAATTTTTTGGCATTGTTGACGTATATCACGGCCAAAAGGAAACTTCCTTACCGATAATTTATAAACGAATGAACATTTGACATTGGATATAGGCTATAAGATATGTATGCAACTAAGTATATTGAAAATTTAAATATAAAAATTATAAATAAATTTCTTTACATATTTATTTTTAAAAAATTTAAAAGAAAAATAAATATTTTTATTGAATTTTTTTATTCATGCCTTTGATTAAAAGAAAGTATTTTTGAAGTATATATCTTTTGAAATACTTAAATTAAAAAATAAACACAAATTACTTAATAATGAAATAAACATGTGAGCACATAATTGGATAAACTTAGAAATTTTATTTAGAGAAGAGAATTACAATATTATTACTTTGGCCCGGGATTTAAAACATTGTAATTATGAAAAATTGTAGATCAACATAATTTTTTATGTAATTCTAAATAAATTATTTTATTTGCAATTAATAAATCAATCTTGGAATAAAACTCTATCATTGTTTTTGGGTGTGCTAAATTGGGACCGTTCCAATGGAGCAACTATCAGTACAACAATATCCAGCAAATTTTTCTTTAATGATTTTTCTCGTGGAAGATAAAAGCAGCACTGAGGAAAATATATATCATCATATTCCATGATCGGTGGCATTCACTTTCACTCATTTGGTATTTATATATCATTTAATTAGTGGCAAATAGGGGTGGGCATAATATGATAGATACCGATTACCATATCGAAATCGAATTTTTTTATACCGCATTTTCGGTATTGTGGTATTTGATACTGTATTTATTATGCATTTTTAAAAAGCTTGGTATTCTATACGGTATTCGGTATTCATAAAAAAAATACCGAAACACCGAATACCATATCGAAGTATATAATTACATATACAATTCGTATATCTTAGCATTATAATACTAACAAATATATAAATTAGTATTATTAGAAAACAAATATATAAAATCTTGAACAATAGATATATAAAATTCTTGAACATCCTTAAAAAAAAGAAGAACTAATTTCGCAATTACTTGGACTTAAGTCTTAACCACGATTAATTAATAAATGAGTACATAAAATATACTCGTGTTGAAATCATTAAATTTATATAAATATCGAAAATGAATAAATTTCACTTAATTCCCCAGAGAACAAAATGTAACGAAGTCTTTTAGTTTTTTTGTTATACTATTTCTATAGGGAAAGTGAAAGAGAATAGAGAGAAAGTACCGAGAACTTTAACCAAGAAAAGAAATTATTCTAAATATTCAATTTGCCTTGACTATAAACACCAGCACGAACACTTTGAAGACGCAATATAATTGTCTACTGTCTAGAATCTCTTTTCGAAGAAAAGTAAGAGTGAATAAATGAAAAGCAAGGCACATCCCCTCTGGCCACCTATACTTTTGACAAAAAAAACCAAATTTAATAATTTTTTGAAATTTTAATATAGATATAGAGGACTATAGATCTGTCTTACATGGAAAAGTCTCTTGTGTGTTCGGCTAAAATAGTCAGTTTTGCCCAACTACTAAATAAACATCAACAACAACCATGACGAAAAATTAAGATATTCTAGATTTCATTATTTGTTTTTTAAATTTTACTTAAAAATTCAGTTAAACTCTAAACAAGCTTAAAAGAAAATAATTGGCACTTAAAAAAGAAATTAAATATAAAAATTGATAGCTAAAAATGAACTTAGGATACTTCTGAAAGTAAAACACCTTGAAAATTTATTAGATTTCCCTTTTTTTTTTTTTACTTTTTTTTGGTATATATTCAATTCAAAGTTTCTATATTATGTACCTTAGAAATCCAAAATTTTAAGTGTCATCAAAGTAAATTCTAAATCTAGTAGTATTAAAAGTTGGTTTAACTGATAAATTTAACCAAAAAAATTATTATTGGATAATCGATATCGAGCTATTGAGTAATGGTTTTTAACAATTTTGTAATTTTTTTGTTTGACTGCCAGTTCGATTTTTTATTTTTAAATTTACATTAACGGTTAAATCGATAACCTAAGGTCTTATTAAAGTTATATTCTTAAAAATATTTCAGTGATATTTCTCTGTGAAAGATGTGAAAGGCCAAACCAATTGTGATTGAAGATTTTGCTGGTTCAGTTTATCGGCTAAATTAAATTTTAATACTCTAAATCTATTTTTGCTAATGAGTAAAATAGAAATAGTTTTAAAATTGATAAAAAACAAAAAATGAAAGAGGCGAGAGAAAGGAGAGTGAAGACTAAGGTGCCGTTTGGCCATAAAAATTATTCACTTTTTTTCAGAAAATTTATTTCACTTTTTTCCGAAATCTGCATTTGACCGTGAAAATTCCGAATACAACTTGAAGTTGCATTCCTAAATACCAAAAACTCAAAAAACTTATTTTTTAAAAAAAATTCACTTTTTTCACTTTTTTATAATTACATTTCACCAAAAACTACAATTTCAAAAACTATGGCCAAATACAAGTCTAACTCCAACTCCAACTCTAAAATTCTAAAAAAAAGTGACTCTTTTTTTGGTATCTATGGCCAAGCGGGGGCTAAAAGTTAAAGGAAAAAAAGAGAAAGAAAAGAGGAAAGAGGAGAGAGAAGACGGAAGAGAGAGGGAGCAAAAAGTGATGGACCCCACATTAAAATATTAATTAAAAATTCCCTCACACATCATGTCATATTGTAAGAAAGGAATCGTTTGAGAAATCTGTTCGAGTTGAACGAGCTAGGCCTGTTTGGACATGGTTTAAAATCATGTTTGGACGAAAATTTGAATATTTTAAGAATATTTTCTCTTATAGACATAAAAATTTCATAAGTTGTGAAAACTATCAAAACATTCTCAATTTTTATACAATCTTATCAAATGAGTAAGTTATAGTTTATAACAAAATTAATACGCTAATTCATAACAATCGGCTCAAAATTAATACTAGAAGACCTTTCTAAAAATACAACATCAATTGATCAAATTTTAGTTCAATAAATAAAATTAAACTATGGGTCCTTTTTTACAAAATTAAAAAGTTGGTAGACATAAATAAAATTTGGTGAAAGTTAATGAGATCGATAAATGATTGATGAGAGTAATTATTAAACATATCTACCAACTTATGGGTCTTTTTTTACAAAATATAAACTTATGAGTTAATTTTTTATATTTTTAAAAGTTGAAACCATGATTTCAAACCTTGATTTTAAACTCATGTCCAAACGCTGATTTGAAATTATGGTTTGAAAATTCATGGCCAAACGCCTACTTAGAATATTGATTCCTTAACAACCATGGTGTGCCGCAAACGTAATTTCAATGGAATCGGCCCTGAAAGACATTTTTTTTTTTTTTTTTTTAATTTCGCTTTCAGTGTCCGTTATCCGCATTAGATCACGACAATACCGAATTTGTGCCGCATAAGGCCTATTCGGAGGAAGCGTCCTCTATCAAGAATTTTTCGTGAATTGATATTACTTCTTCCGTCTCAATTTATATGAGGGTTGACCTATTTCGAGAGTCAAATAATTCTTTCTTTGACTCATTTTCAAACACACATTCTTTAAGTATTTTATAATAAAATTTACATATTTGAAGACTACATAAAAAGTACTAAAAGTCTGCATAATTAGTAATTCACAATATATGAAAGGAATTAGAGAAAATCATAGTAAAAAAAAATGTTGTTTCACTCTCTAAATAAATTAATCCTCATATAAATTGGGACGGAGAGAGTATTAATTTAAGTCAGTCAACTATCAACAAAGAATACAGAGAAATGACAAAAGTTTTTTAAGTTAACCAGTTGTCTCCGTAAAACTTTTAATGATCGTTTGGTATGCGGGGTAAGGATAATAATTTCAGAATAAATTTGGAATTAACTTTGTCCCATATTTGATTTGGGGTATTAGCTAATCCCGAATTATTTTATCCCACCATTGCACTAAAATAGTGGGATTACTATCCCATATAGAAGGTGGGACAAAATAATCTCATAAAATATCCAACTCGTAAGATATCCTTTCTTATCTCACCCCGCATACCAAATTAATCAGATCAATGAATTTCGAAAACTAGATAATTGAAGAAAAAAGGGGGGAAAAAAGAAAAGTTGAATCAACGAACTAATAGTGGGGCCAGCAGAAACTAATATATCAAAGAACACATAGCTTGAAATTTATTCAACGGAAAGCTTAGATTATCAGAGTTGACCAGGACTCCAGGAGTATTCACATTTATCTCACACCATATGCCAGTTCACATTATCTTCTTCTGAAATTTTGAAAAACTCTGCTAACTGTGCCACCTTTATCACCAATAGCCATAGAAACCAAAATATCACAAAAATGGCCAAAAAAATAATCCCATCTCCCAAAATCTTAATTTCCATTCTCACTTTTCTCTTCTTCATCTCCCATGTAAATTCACAACAAAATTCAAATCAAGAAAATACCATTTTACTCAAACTAAAACAACACTGGTCTACTTCACCTAATGTCACAAAATGGACATCATCATTAGACCATTGTTCTTGGCCTGGAATAATTTGTACACAAAATTCAGTCACAGGGATTCAACTTTATTACGGAAATATCACTAAACCAATCCCAGAATTCATTTGTGATCTTAAAAATCTCACATTTCTTGATTTGAGCTACAACTTCATCCCTGGACACTTTCCTGATATTTACAACTGCTCAAATCTTGAATTCCTAGACCTTTCTTATAACTTCATGGATGGCACGCTTCCCAAGGACATTAACCGTCTTTCAGTTAATCTTCAGTACCTAAACTTAACTTCCAACAACTTCAATGGTGATATACCTAAAGGAATTGGTGGATTAAGTCAACTCAAAGTACTCGAGCTAACGGCGAATCACTTTGATGGTTCTTTCCCTGAAGAAATAGGCAATTTATTGAATCTTGAATCACTTGTGTTAAGCCAAAATGGCTTTGCCCCACAAGAAATACCATCAAGATTTACACAGTTGAAGAAATTGAGGAACTTTTGGATGACAGAAGCAAATTTGGTTGGAAGTATCCCTGAAAATATTGGTAACATGAGAAATCTTGAATTTTTAGACTTGTCAATAAATGGATTAACTGGAAAAATTCCTGGTGGTTTGTTTCAGCTAAAAAATTTGAGTATAGTTTATCTATACACAAATAAATTGAGTGGTACAATTCCTCAGTCAGTTAATTCATTGAATTTAGATGTTGTTGATTTGTGTAACAACAGTTTGACTGGGAAAATACCACAAGATTTTGGTAAGTTGACAAAGTTGACTGGATTGTCATTGTTTTACAACCAATTATCAGGTGAAATACCATTGGAAATAGGGAACTTACCATCTTTGGTAAATCTTAAGTTGTTTGGTAACAAGTTATCTGGTGAAATTCCACCTGATTTTGGTCGATTTTCAAAGCTTGAAGATTTCCAGGTTTCACAAAACCAACTTGTTGGAAAATTGCCTGAGGGGATTTGCAATAACAAGGCCTTATCTAAGATGATTGCTTTTGGCAACAAACTCACTGGTAAGTGTCTGAGAGTTGAATTGAATCTAAGTAAGGTTAAAATAGATTGAGTTTTAATTTCTTTTTTGTTCTTTTATAATTTCTTAGTACTCACTCCGTCCACTTTTATCTGTCCATTATACTAAAAATATATGTCCACTTTTACTTGTTTAATGTGTAAAATCAAGAGATGACTTATCATTTATCCCTATTTTATCTTTATTATTAAGTACTACTCATTTTCCAATATTTAAATGACTTATAATATTTAGGGGTGATAGTAAAATTATCATTTTATTTATTTTTTCTAAAAAGGTGTGCCAAGTCAAAGATGGACGGAGGGAGTACCTAACAAAACTATCTTTTTCTTTATTATGGCTATATATAACATATCAGTAAAACTATCTTTTTCTTTATTATGGCTATATATAATATATCAGATCAATAAACTTTTTTTTGAAAATTTGATATGTATCAGCCTAATTATTAGAGAAAACACTATGCACGTGGCAAACATTTAAATTGTATTTATGATACGTAGCAATCGTTTCAAAAAAGTAGGAAACGTAGCCACTATATTTACGAAACTCGATACAGCGCCTTCACTGATACAACTAATACGTGCCTGATACAATAAGTATAGCTATGTTCCGTAAATACGCAAATTGTAGCTACGTTTCATAATTGCGCTCTAAACTATTGCTATTTATAAAATTTTCTCATTTTTAGACAGCTGAACTGGGTTGGGCTAAAATGAGTTGAGCTAATAAGTGGACATGTCATATTTCCATGGGCTAATTTTCTCACCACTACCTTACAGGTGAACTGCCAGCTTCACTTGGAAATTGTTCCACTCTGATGTCCCTTCGAGTCGAAAATAACCGAATTTCTGGTAAACTTCCTGACGGATTATGGACAGCAGAAAAACTATCAACCTTGATGATGAATGATAACTTGTTCACTGGTCAGCTTCCACATAGAGTAGCTCCAAATTTAGCCCTTATTGATATCAGTAACAACAAGTTTTCGGGCGAATTACCAACTGGAATGGGTACTTGGAACACTTTAAATGTGTTTAAAGCCAGTAATAATCTCTTAAGTGGTCAAATTCCTCAAGAATTAACTGTTCTTCCAGAGTTAACTAAACTCTTTCTTGATGGTAATGTACTTTTTGGAAAATTCCCATCCAATATATCATCATGGAAGTCTCTTGTCACTTTAAGTTGCAGCAGAAATCAGCTTTCTGGTTCCATCCCTTCTGCACTTGGCCTTTTACCAAGTCTCATTGATTTGGACTTGTCAATTAATCAATTTTCAGGTGAAATTCCAAGTGAATTAGGTAACGTAAAGTTAACTTCACTAAACCTGTCATCTAATCGCCTGTCCGGTAGAATCCCAAGTCAGTTAGAGACAGCTTTTGCCACGAGCTTCTTGAATAATCCCGGACTTTGTGGAAGCAATTGCAAGGGAGAAGCTAGGTCAGACAAATTCCCGGTTAAACTTGTTGCGGCTCTTGCTAGTTTAGCAGCAGTTACTTTCCTCGTGGCGGTTTTATATGGTCTGTTCGTGTTGAGAAGTCACAGAAAAAGAAAGCAAGAATTGGTTTCAACATGGAAGCAAACATCATTCCACAAGTTAGACTTCACAGAATCAGACATTTTGTCAAATCTGACTGAAAACAACATAATTGGAAGTGGAGGATCCGGACAGGTGTACCTCGTGCCTTTAAGCAGATCAGGAAATTACGTTGCTGTTAAGAGGATTTGGAGAAACGAAAGGCTGGATCACAAGCATGAGAAAGAGTTTCTTGCAGAAGTTCAGATACTAGGCACGATTCGACACTCAAATATAGTGAAACTGTTATGCTGCATCTTCAGTGAAGAGTCAAAACTTCTTGTTTACGAATATATGGAGAATAGGAGCTTGGATATATGGCTTCACTCAAAGAAGAGGTTGAACGTTGCCTCGGGTTCTGCACCACATTTGGTGTTGGAATGGCCTAAGAGGTTGCAAATTGCGATTGGAGCTGCTAGTGGTCTTTGCTACATGCACCATGACTGTTCACCGCCTATTATTCATCGCGATGTGAAGTTGAGCAACGTCCTATTGGATACTCAATTCAATGCAAAAATTGCAGATTTTGGCTTAGCCAGGATGTTACTCAAGCCTGGAGATAACACAGTGACAACAGTAGCTGGCTCTTTTGGGTACATTGCTCCAGGTATAAGACCATCAACTTATCTATAGCATCATTATCGAGTTAAAAAGTTAGCTTGCTATGTTACATGGACTAAAAACTAAAAATTCCAGTGTTTGAGCTGACCCTATTCCTCCCCCCTTCCTCCAAAACGCAGTTCAATAACATATCAAGGGGTTGTGTGGTTCACATACTAGTTATTACACGGGAATTACTTTTGTTAAGTCCCACATCGGTGGGTTGAGAACCATTTAGACTCCTTATATGGACTTGGGCAATCCTCCCCTCATAAGCTAGCTTTTGGGGTTGAGTTAGGCCCATGATCCATTTCTTTACATGGTATCAGAGCCAGGCCCATTCCAATTCACGGTTTTCCTATGTTGGGCCCCCATATTAAATTATCCACGCTCCAGATGTCCAGCCTTGGGCGTTAGGCCGGGTGCTAAATCCCATATCGGTGAGCTGAGGACCATTTGGACTTAGGTAATCCTTCCCTCATAAGTTAGCTTTTGGGGTTGAGTTAGGCCCATGATCTATTTCTTTACAACTTTTAAGGGCCTTTTCCCCTTGGGGGTCATGTGGTTGCTGGTTAGAGTTATGCAAGGATTAGTTATGCAGGGTTTAATTATTCCATCTTCTACCATGCATAAAATAATACACAAATTGACTCAAAACGCATAAATGTTAGTTATGTGGGATTGTAAACTGATAACCAAACACCGTACTTGATGTGCTGAATTTTTATACAGAGCAATTAAAATGCTACCAAGCATGGTACTAGTTATGCTTGTTTTAATGCATGAATAATTCACTTCCTAAACAACAACAAACGGCCCCTTAGTTACTCTTATCGATTTATTGCTAATAAATGTAATCTTAGTACACCAATTTCCGCATAAGTATAAGAGCATATTGCTAATACATGTTGATATTTTCCTGTTGGTATTTTCAGAGTATGCGCGTAAAACTAGAGTGACAGAAAAAGTTGATGTGTATAGTTTTGGAGTCATTCTTTTAGAACTGGTGACTGGAAAAGAAGCCAATCTTGGAGATGAAGATTCATGTCTTGCAGATTGGGCATGGCGCCAAATTCAAAAAGGACACCCTATGGCTGATTTATTGGACGAGGACATCAAAGAAACGCGATATTTTGATGAAATCTGCACAGTGTTTAAGCTTGGAATCTTTTGCACCAGCACATTTCCTGCATCAAGGCCAACAATGAAGGAAGTTCTGCAAATCTTGATCCAATGTAACAGTACTTCACCTACATCTGGAGAAAAGAAAAGTGAAACAGAACATGATGTTTTACCACTTCTTAAGAACTCTAGGAGTGAGAGGATTGAAGAAAGTGATGGTAATGGTTTTATATCACTTATTTGATGGCATTAGAATATGATAAGAGTAATAAATAGCAAAGAATAAGACCAAAGATAATGTATTAGGTAGTGGATACTAAGATTGTACATACTGCATTAAATCCATAGCGTTGCTATAGAAATTTTCCCTTCTCAATGTTTTCTTTACTCATTAAATAATTGGCAAGAAGGAAGACTAAAGCCATAAACTAAAGATCCATTAGATAATGAACTGTTGGTTCTGAGCCATATCCGACAATTTATCAACAATTCGAAGTACTTTCCATCCAACGAAGCAAATGATTGAGAAATCATATCATTTGACGAGACAAAAAACACCAAAAAGTTCAAATCCACAACTAAATAACATTGATTCAATTGGCAATAATGCCGCCAAAGCCCAACACTGTAGAAGAAATTAAATGAAGTACTCCAGATAGAATCCTATATGTTTCTATGAGATCCGGTACGGAATTCTGTTTACTCAATAGTGAAAGGAGGATAGACTTCCTAAAAGTCTAGAAAAATAGAAACAATGAAGATTGAACTACTCAGTACTATAACTTTTTGGCAACATAAAAACTTGTAAAGAATACACAAAAATGTGGCAACTAAAAGAGCTTTATCTGAATCCTAGCTTTATTTCTGGCCAGTGAGGAAAAGATTTAAGTTTTCACTTGGAACAATATTTACCATTACTATTTAATAATATTAGTATTTGAATTACTATTACATTGTGAATTTGTGATGAATCAAATTTCTATATGGCTATATTAATGGGGGCAAACATGTGGGACTTCTTTTGTGGCTAAATCGCTTACACACACAGGAAGGGAGAAAAAAGTTTTAACTGACACTAAATACAGATTACTGGTACCAAAAGAACTATGATACTTCTTGTTAGAAATTGTTTGTTTGCAGTGAAAAAACCTGGATATGCTCAAGTCGTATGCTTTACTTGGATCACTTTTCAAAGAGAATTATTTGTCCCTTACAAATACTCTCACGGGATAGAATGAAACAAAATCAAGAAATAATTAAACAGGTCTCTCAATACACAAGAATTAATATTGCAATCACTAAACTTATGCAGTTTTTCTTAAAGAAAAATGTTGTTACTTAGAATATTTCTCAGGACAGAAATATTTTTTAGGATAAATGATTTTTAGGAAGATAAATAAATATTTATATATTAGTATTTTGTTGCTGAATTTGGAGTTGCTTGGGGTCACTCAACTATTGAAAATATTATTACAAACTCATTTTTTTTGTACAGAAAATACAATCATTGGAAATGATTTAACAAAGTCAATTTTCTTTATTTTGCAGCAAAAAAATCACTTTACTATTTGTTATTGCACCAATATACTATTAGGCAGGAAGTATATTTTCAATAACAATTTAATAACGTGACATACAATATTTGAAACTAAAAAATAAAAAACGTAAAATTAATATAAGACCATCGATCTGTCTTGCATGGAAAAAAGTCTGTGTGTTGGGCTAAAATAGTCAGTTTTGTCCAACTACTAAACAATACATATAGAAATTAAAAACAAATGGATATATATAGAGCATTTGCCTAATCCAATTGTAAGAAAGGAATCGTTTGAGAAATCATTTCGAGTTGCACGAGTTAGATCATGACCGCTTAACAACCATCGTGTGCCACAAATGTAATTTCAATGGAGTGGGCCCATGATCTCCATTTTTTACTTTATATATTTTAATTCAACTAAAATTGTTTATTTTGAACAATATTTTTCAAAAAAAGTAATTTTAGAGAGTAATAGTTTGCATTTGACTAATCAATTTGAAAAGACTTTTGTCAATATAAGAGCAGCACTTTCTATTTGACCTATGTTCCAAGAGTGCTACTTTTTAAAATTTCTGAAAGACAAATTCCGCTACTCCTCAAAAACACTTATTTCTTTTCTAAAAGCTTGGTCAACCACTTCAACTCTTTAATAAATACTTTTTACTTTCTAGAAGCTTAGCCAAACAAATTATAAGTCAAATCAACTATCATAGAAGAAAATAGTAAATGGTAAAAGTTCTTTCACCGTAACCAGATGTCACTGTAGAACATGTTTGAATTTATTTTAGATGTGATTCAAAATTTAAACACACCTTTGAAAAGACGCAATATATTATGAAGAGGTGTAACCCATTCTTTAAAGGATACACCTATTTATTGTGGAAAGGTGTAATCCAATCTTCAGGGTTGAATCCTTTTTTGAAAAGGTGTGTTAGTTGTTTTCTACACCTTATAAACAACGGAAAAGGCTCAAATATGCCATCCAACTATCGGCAATGACTCATTTATGCCACTCGTCAATAGTTTGGCTCATTTATGCCATCGAACTATAGGAAATGGCTCATTTATGCCATCGAACTATAGGAAATGACTCATTTATGCCACTCATCAATTGTTTGTCTCATTTATGCTATCGCCCATTAATAAAAATGACTCATCCATGCCATATTTCATTAATGTTGGTTTTACAATACCATATATGACACGTGGGGACCTGATCGAGTATCTGGTCTCTATCTGGTTCCTTGAGAGTTTGTCACATCATCAAAACACAAAATAGCATATCTCATCATTTATCATGTGCACTTATTTTCCAAATCTTAAGAACAAAAGATAGATTTATCATGTGATCAATTTATCCTTTACACAATACTTGAGACTTGGAAGGGATTGTACTTGAATTTAAGTCATCAAATGTAAATAAGAGATCAAATAAAGAACTACATGTCTGTAAGACTTATTCTCAAATACGTAGATTGAAAAGAAAAAAAAAAAGGAATTGTCGTTTCGTTATCTGGAGTTGGTGTCGGTGGGGCAAGTGTGGCTGAGTGTCTGATATATTCCTTTTGGGGTTACTGAGATTTGATTTTATTTGGGTATTTTTTATCTGATATTTTGTCTAAGATCAGGGGACCTAGAGAAGAAATGGGTACCCCCAGACATCCTCCTTTTTGAATTTATTGGTGTCCAGATTGTTTTAAAGTTTTTAAAAGGTGTAGCAAGATCATCACACGAAATTGTCTAAGGCCGCAGTTACTTTGATTCTGATGTGGCAAACGTGGCCAACAACAAATCAAGAAGAAAGTAATAATGAATCGGGTTCTACTTTCTTAACTCTACTAATTATTTATTTATAAATTTCTACCCCTATGATTTTCATGAAATTGTTTTCATAATATGAGGTTAGATGATTCACTTATATGATGATCATCAAATGCTTGTTAATTTTAGGAATAACATTTTCTTATGTGATTAGTGTGATCCGTTATTCTTGCGTAAAGGTTATATATGAAGTTTATTTTCAAGTTGTGAGATGGTATGAAATATTTTATTTATAAGGATCATATCAATACTTGAAAAATTGTGTTTATCATTTTAAGATTGTGGAAATGAGAATGAAGTGATATAAATTAAATTGCTTATAAAGAAAAAAATAGATATTTATACTTGAAAATTATTATGGCATTTTGAGGTCATAAAAATTACATTTTCATGTAGACACACTTTTGGGATTTATTAAAGGTTCAAAATCTTATAAAATTTGAAGTCTTTCTTGTGACTTGTGAAGAACATAATATATTTTTTGAGTGTTTCATTTCATGTCCACACCTATTAAAGTACGGTAGATATTCTCTTTTTGGATGAATTTGTTTCATGCTTAATCATGCATATGATCAAACCATGTTGACTTTAAATAAAGGATTATGCATAGTAATGTTAATTTGTGATCTCATGTGTTGACATATAAAATGTGGGGGTTAATATATTATATTTGAGACTGATGTGTATGCTCAAATAATTTAAATATGAGAAATTGAACTTTTGCAATGTGGGGGCTTATTACGTGATTATCTTAGTTGAAATGAAAGAAAGTTAGATGTGAGAAATATCATTCAGGCGAAAAACTTTATTTCAATTGAAATATATATCAAGAAACATGTATTTCTTGATATAGTTTAAAATTTTATATATATGATAGCCCTCTATGTGATGGTATGGCTTATAGAATGGTTTGAGATTTAATCAATATTACCATTATTGAAAAGTCTATTCTAATTATTTGTTTTTCTTTGTAATTATCGAATTGCTATTGCAAAATTCAAAGCGGAGGAGACATCCAAGCTTGAGGCAGAGAGCAATTATGAGTGACAAATTATTAGAGTAATCGTATTGGAGTGCACTTCGTCAATACATATTGTGAATAACAAATAGAGAGAGCTTGCGTAAAGTAAGTTGTAATTCTCAGAGAATGGGACTAAATCCCTTAATTTGTAATTACTGACGGCGGCAACCCAACCTTACTAATTGGAGATTTGACGAAGGTTGAATGTGGTAAAAAAACCTGTCCAATAATTATATTTTTATCTTAGTCCCTTGATGAGTGATTAATTATCACGGTACTTGATGTAAAGGTTAGAAAGAGTACATACTCTGAATGAATTCATAGCAAATGATGCTGAATATGATTTCGTTACACATATCCTTGAAGAGTTCACCTATTCGAGTGTGGTTGTGAGGCCGCAACCTATGAGATTGGAATTTTTTCTAAAGCACTCGCGAATCAAGATACGAGTGCAAGGCTGTTAATGTGAAACACCGTTTATGAACTCGATAAAAATCTCATATAATGTTTATGTTGATTTGAAGATCGGGCTACAAAGTCCTAGTTCAAGACTTAAGTTCACTATGGTCCTTCCAGTTGGATTTCATCATACTTAGTGAGGTTCAAGTCCACACGAAACGTTTACTGACATCATTATAAAAGACTGTTTTATGTTCTTTAAATTCTTGAATCGTGTGGGAATTTATTTTAGATGTGATTCAAAATTTAAACACACCTTTGAAAAGACGCAATATATTACGAAGAGGTGTTACTCATTCTTTAAAAGATACACCTATTCATTGTGAAAAGGTGTCATCCAATCTTAAGAGTTGCATCCTTTTTTTTGAAAAGGTGTATTAGTTGTTTTCTACACCTTATAAACAATAGGTATGTTGTAGATTTCCAGCACTAAGAAATATTTCAGACTTAGAAAAAATTCCTGCAACATAAAATTCAACATCGTACCTCTTCTTTTCTACTAAAGCAGTCGAGAGATTAAAATAGTTCTCCCGGAACTTCTATTTGAGTGCACATTAGAGGATTCCTGAATGGTTCACTATATCTTGGGAGTAGAACGTCACTTTGCTATTTGCACTGGGCTAGCGAGGAAAATCTACTTTGAAGACAGCCCCATCCATAGAGTGCCTTGAACCGGATTTTCCAATTTCAACTCTGTCTTATCTTTATTATTCTTAACATATTTTATTTGTCTGTTATTTGTTCTTCTTAATATGGTCATCTCCAATATTTTTCTAATAGAACCTTCATAGTATACTTTTCTACGGCAAGAAACAGATTATAAGATCAATAAATTCCAAAAACTAGATGCTTGAATAAAAAAGGGAAGAAAAAGTTTAATCAACCCACTAATAGTGGGGCCAGCAGAAACCGATGAAACAGAACGCTGTTTGAATTTTAGTTAACAAAAAGTCTTTTATTATTATAGTTGACCAGGAATATTGACATTTATCCCACAGGCCGCAAACATATACCCGTCCACATTTATCTTCTTCTCAAATTTTGAAAAACTCTGCTAAATGCCACCTTCATCACCAATATCCATAGAAACCAAAATATCACAAAAATGGCCAAAAAAATAATCCCATCTTCCAAAATCTTAATTTCCATTCTCACCTTTCTCTCCTTTATCTCCCATGTAAATTCACAACAAAATTCAAATCAAGAAAATACCATTTTACTCAAACTAAAACAACACTGGTCTACTTCACCTAATGTCACAAAATGGACATCATCATTAGACCATTGTTCTTGGCCTGGAATAATTTGTACACAAAATTCAGTCACAGGGATTCAACTTGATTATGGAAATATCACTAAACCAATCCCAGAATTCATTTGTGATCTTAAAAATCTCACATTTCTTGATTTGAACCACAATTTCATCCCTGGAAACTTTCCTGATATTTACAACTGCTCAAATCTTGAATTCTTAGACCTTTCTTATAACTTCATGGATGGCACGCTTCCCGAGGACATTAACCGTCTTTCGGTTTATCTTCAGTACTTAAACTTAACTACCAACAACTTCAATGGTGATATACCTAAAGGGATTGGTGGATTAAGTCAGCTCAAAGTACTCGAGCTAACCGAGAATCGCTTTGATGGTTCTTTCCCTGAAGAAATAGGCAATTTATTGAATCTTGAATCACTTATGTTGAGCTTCAATAAGTTTGCTCCACAACCAATTCCATCAAGATTCACACAGTTGAATAAACTGAGGAATTTTTGGATGACAGAAGTAAATTTGGTTGGAAATATCCCTGAAAATATTGGTAAAATGACAAATCTTGAATTTTTGGACTTGTCCATAAATGGATTGACTGGTAAAATCCCTGATGGTTTATTTCAGCTGAAAAATTTGAGTATAGTTTATTTGTACAACAATAAATTGAGTGGTACAATTCCTCAGTCAGTTAATTCATTGAATTTAGATGTTGTTGATTTGTGTAACAACAGTTTGACTGGGAAAATACCACAAGATTTTGGTAAGCTGACAAAGTTGACTGGATTGTCTTTATTTTACAACCAATTATCAGGAAAAATACCATTGGGAATAGGCAAATTACCATCTTTGGTAACTGTTAAGCTGTTTGGAAACAAATTATCAGGTGAAATTCCCCCTGATTTTGGTCGATTTTCGAAGCTTGAAGATTTCCAGGTTTCACAAAACCAACTTGTTGGGAAATTACCTGAAGGGATTTGTAATAACAAGGCCTTATCTAAGATGATTGCTTTTGGCAACAAACTCACAGGTAAGAGGGTCAAATGAGCGGGTTGAATTGAATTTGAGCTGGTCAAAATGAACTGAGTTTTAATAAGTTTTAATTTCTTTTGTTGTTCTTTTATTTTTTTTAGTACTCCCTCTGTCCTCTTTTACTTGTCCACTATACTGAAAATAGATCTCCACTTTTAGTTGTCCAATTTGGAAAATCAAGAGATAACTTCCCATTTTATACTATTTATTTCCCAACATTTAGATGATATATAATAAGTAGGGGTGATATAGTAAAATTATCATTTTATTTATTGCTTTTTAAAGAATGTGTCAAGTTAAACATGGACGAATAAATGTGATCGGAAGAACTACCTACTAAAACTCTTTCTTTTCTTTATTATCTAGGCTATATATACATATCAAATAAAGAAAATATGTGCTTGAAAAATATTTTGACAAGGTTTTTATGGGTCAATTTGGGCTACATATCAACCTAGTTATTAGATGGGCTGAGCTAATAAATAAGCGAGTTATATTTTCATGAGCTAATTCTGTCACCCCACGTATAGGTGAATTGCCAGTTTCACTTGGAAATTGTTCCACTCTGAAGTCCCTTCGAGTCGAAAATAACCGTATTTCTGGTGAAATTCCTGATGGATTATGGACAGCAGAGAAATTATCAACCTTGTTGATACATGATAACTTGCTCACTGGTCAGCTGTCACATAGAGTTGCATCAAATTTATCCCTAGTTGATATCAGCAACAACAAGTTTTCAGGCGAATTACCAACTGGAGTGGGTACTTGGTACAGTCTAAATGTGTTTAGAGCCAGTAATAATCTCTTAAGAGGTCAAATCCCTCAAGAATTGACTAATCTTCCTGAATTAACCAAACTCTTTCTTGATGGTAATCTTTTTTCTGGAAAGTTTCCATCCAATATATCATCATGGAAGACTCTTGTTACTTTAAATTGCAGCAAAAATCAGCTTTCAGGCCAAATCCCAGGTGCACTTGGCCTTTTACCAAGTCTCATTGATTTGGACTTGTCAAGTAATCAATTTTCAGGTGAAATTCCAAGTGAATTAGGTAACTTAAAGTTAACTTCACTAAACCTGTCATCTAATCGCCTGTCCGGTAGAATCCCAAGTCAGTTAGAGACAGCTTTCGCCACGAGCTTCTTGAATAATCCCGGACTTTGTGGAAGTAATTGCAAGGGGGAAACTAGGTCATACAAATTCCCGGTTAAACTTGTTGCGGCTCTTGCTAGTTTAGCAGCAGTTACTTTCCTCGTGGCGGTTTCATATGGTCTGTTCGTGTTGAGAAGTCACAGAAAAAGAAAGCAAGAATTGGTTTCAACATGGAAGCAAACATCATTCCACAAGTTAGACTTCACAGAATCAGACATTTTGTCAAATCTGACGGAAAACAACATAATCGGAAGTGGAGGATCCGGTCAGGTCTCGGTTTTCCCTGAATTTCCATTTGAATTTTATCATAATTGTGTTTTACTTCAAAAATTTTCTTGTGGTGGATTTTTCTATTTATTTCTAATTTATCGTTGTTCAAGCTTTGCAATAGTTAGCTTCCGTATGACGCCTTGTCATTTTGATCCCAACAGGTCTACCTCGTGCCCTTAAGTCGATCAGGAAACTGCGTTGCTGTTAAGCAGATTTGGAGAAACGAAAGGTTGGATCACAAGCATGAGAAAGAGTTTCTTGCAGAAGTTCAGATATTAGGCACGATTCGACACTCCAATATAGTGAAACTGTTATGCTGCATCTTTAGTGAAGAGTCAAAGCTTCTTGTGTATGAATATATGGAGAATAGGAGTTTGGATATATGGCTTCACTCAAAGAAAAGGTTAAATTCATCAACACATTTGGTATTGGAATGGCCTAAGAGGCTGCAAATTGCGCTAGGAGCTGCTCAAGGTCTTTGCTACATGCACCATGACTGCTCACCGCCTGTTATTCATCGAGATGTGAAGTCGAGCAACGTCCTATTGAATACTCAGTTCAATGCGAAAATTGCAGATTTTGGCTTAGCCAGGATGTTACTCAAGCCCGGAGACAACACAGTGACAGCAGTAGCTGGCTCTTTTGGGTACATTGCTCCAGGTATAAGACCATCAACTTATCTCAGCATCATTATAGAGTTAAAAAGCTATCGCATGTTTGGTCAATCTTCTAGGAAGGAAAAAGTGCATTTTTTTTCTTTCAAAAAGTGCTTATTTTAGAAAGCTGAGTTGTCAAGTTTTTAGGGAAAAAAATACTTTAAGTGATTTTGTATCGTAACAAAAGTTGTTTTTCAGAAGCTAAAAACAGTAGTTTTTCTCCGGAAGCACTTTTAGTACCTTGACCAAACACAAATTACTGTTCTAATATTTGAAAAGGTGTTTTTCAAATTTATTGAACACGAACTGCTACTCCCTAAAAATATTTTTCCGAAAAGCACTTTTGACAAAAAACACTTTTCAAAATAAATAAATTTTGAAAGCTTGGCCAAACAAGCTATTAGCTTGATTACATTGACTAAAAACTCCTATGCTTGAGCTGACCCTATTCAAGGGGCCGTTTGGTTCACGTACTACTTCTGCATGAATTATAATACAACTGTTGTTTTATGCGGTACATTGTAATCTAGAGATTATTATGCAATATTACTTTAAGGGGCCTTTTCCTTTAGTTATTCTTATTCATGTATTGCCGATACATGTATTCTTAGTACACAAATTCCCGCATAACTTATACGAGCATTGCTAATACATGTTGATATTTTCATGTTGGTATATTCAGAGTATGCGCAAAAAACTAGAGTGACAGAGAAAATTGATGTGTATAGCTTTGGAGTCATTCTTTTGGAACTGGTGACTGGAAAAGAAGCCAATCTTGGAGATGAAGATTCATGTCTTGCAGACTGGGCGTGGCACCAAATTCAAAAAGGACACCCTATGGCTGATTTATTGGACGAGGACATCAAAGAACCGCGATACTTTGATGAAATCTGCACAGTGTTCAAGCTTGGAATCTTTTGCACCAGCACATTTCCTTCGTCAAGACCAACAATGAAGGAAGTTTTGCAAATCTTGATCCAATGTAACAGTTCACCTACGTCTGGAGAAAACAAAAGTGAAACAGAACATGATGTTTTACCACTTCTTATGAACTCTAGGAGTGAGGATTGAAGAAAATGATGGTAATGGTTTTATATCACTTATTTGATGGCATTAGAATATCATACGAGTAAGAAATAGCAAAGAATAAGACCAAAGATATGTTAGAAAAATATTATTTTCTATTTAATATCTCAAAAGTAAGTTATCATATTCTTTATTTTTTACTAGCCATTAATCACCTCACTTTTGTTAGCCATTATTAAGAATATCATTATTCTTGAATTCCTTTCCTAACGTTGTAAAACGGTCTTATAAATTAAATCTGGTCATTTGACGAATTGCCTTTATGATCTTTTATGGCAGTTATTATTCTTAAATCTTTTTACAGCAGAAGATTAGAAGATAGTTATATATATAACATTATGGGTTCATCTTTGGTAGAAGGAAAAACATAGAAAAATATACTTCTCATTTTGAATTGTTGGGTTTTCTGTGAGAGTCATATACAAAACATATTTTTCCTTATAGATTATAGTGTGTTGGGTTTTCTATTTTGTGAAATCTTTGTTAGATTCTAGCTCCTAGTTTTGTACTAGAAGAGCTTGTTGAATCCTGGGGGATACACCCATACCGGGCGAAATATCTTTAAGGACAGTGTCTTAAGTGACATGCCTCAAGCTAGGGGTGTACATGGACCTAGTTGGTTCGGATTTTTTAAAGACCAAACCAAACCAATTGCATCGGGTTTTTTAAATCTATAAACCAAACCAAACCAACAAAAGTCGGGTTGTTCAACCTCGGGTTTTCTCGATTTTTTCGGGTTGCTAGGATTTTTTGGGGTTTTCCCGGTAAAGTCTTCATACAAAACATATAACTTGTACTTCAAATATTTCTTTAATCCTAGGAAGATACGACTATCTAATTAAGATATTTATTAAGAAAATAACACAAAACATGAGATGAGAGATGACATTGTACTAAAATATTCAGCGAAAAAATTAATGAAATTGCATAAAATAAAATGATCATAATAAAAAAGTACCAAGTCATGCTACAATAAATACGGCTAATTTATAAGGCATGTAGAAAATGATCATCGTAATCTAAAAGTACTAAGTCATGCTAAAATAAGTACGGCCAATAAGTATTAATTACATGACCAGATATTAAAGAAAAAGTATTAATTACATGACCAGATATTAAAGAAAAAAGAAAAGAAAATTAAGTTATGTATTTTCACTTTCTAAACTAATATAAAACTAAAGAATACATATCAACATTATTGTCATTCCAGTGTTAGATATGAATTACATTTGTTAGTGTTAGTATTGATTTGATTTTGTTGAGTTTTATTTGAGTTACTAATATCATTGGGCTATAAGACTTATTGGACCATTCAAAATTCTAATTCCAAGCTTGAAATAATATGTTAAAAGACAAAAAACTATGAAAAATTTAAAGAAACATTTATAAATTACATTATAAATAAATATTTTTATGTATAAAATATGTTTGAAATTTTATAAATGTAATTTCGGGTTGGTTTGATTCAGTTTTACTTTTTTTAGTTAAAACCAAACTAAACCAATAGTGATCGGGTTTTTCTTTTTAAAATCAAACCAAGTCAAACCAAACCATTAGTCAGGTTTTTTTCTCGGTTTGGTTCGGATTATCGGTTTGGTGTGGTTTGCTTTGTACACCTCTACCTCAAGCTATGAGATTGTTCAAGAATTTCATACAAGTGTTCGTGATCAAGTATTTTCCATAAGATTTTCAACAATCTTAAGGATATTTCTTGCTCTATTCTTATGGAAAATTGATAGAGAATAACTTAGTACAATCAGTCTAAGTTACAAGTATGTTTCTGAATTATATTATAATGGAAAATATATGATCTAAAAGGAAAGTAGTAGTGGTTTTGATATGATTAATTTATACTTTTATTTGAGACTTTTAAGTTGCGTTGGGATAGTAAAAATTATAATGGGTTTATTATTATAATGATGTTTTACAAGTTTGAGATTCCGTGGTGACAATTTTGATATTGGAGTAATGTTTTACAATTT
Source organism: Lycium ferocissimum (assembly GCF_029784015.1). Lineage (NCBI taxonomy): Eukaryota > Viridiplantae > Streptophyta > Magnoliopsida > Solanales > Solanaceae > Lycium > Lycium ferocissimum. The sequence continues at coordinate 43,193,319 of NC_081350.1, read as the reverse complement.
TGAGATTCTGTTGTAACAATTTTGATATTGGAGTACTATAAATATGTATAGAGCTCTCCTCTCGTTATATATATATATTTAAAATGTTTAGACAAGGTTTATTGAAGTATTTTACGGAATATAAATTATGAGACTCACTAATCGCGAAGGTTGTTGTCCTTCAACTATTTATTTACACAACTATGTTTCCATGATGTATACTTGGTGAGTAAAATGCTTTAGTTTAAAGAAAGAGAGAAAAAATGAGATTGTCAATTATTCCTGATGGATGATTTCATTTGAATGATCTTTCATAGAAATAATATTATTTGGGTGTATGGCAAAATATTGTCATCATGCTTAAAACATGCAGAAAAATGTGATTGGTATAAACCTTGTTTGGTTCATTTTTGCGTCTTTTATCATTCATGAATGGACTTGTATTGTTGGCTATTCTCTGAGTTTGACGTTACTACTATTGGCCCACTTTTTCTAACGCGAACTCGAATGGAGTCTTCGCATATGTTTGACAAGTAGCCAACGCACTATTGAAAGGTTAGTTATAAAGTATATTGTTTGTGTGGAAGTTAAGCTCTGTGTTGCTTTTATATTTAAAAATTTCATGTTGATACTTGAATATGGTAGTGAAATTGACGCTAACAAAAGAGGCTCATCACGTGAATTGTTGATCGATAATTCGGATTCTGAAAACCAATAATGGATATAATAATTGTTTTCTGTGAGGCAAATTAAGCCATCATAACCCTAAATGTGGAAAAGATTCAGACAAATGATAATTTCGCTAAGCGAAAATAAATTTGAGTAAGCGGATGATATAATTGTTGTGGTCATTTCTCAAGTGAATCTTATAATCACTAATGTGAGACATTGGGTGCTAGACGGCTTTGATCCTACTAAGCATCTTTGTCCTAACAAAATAATGTTGTGTCACCCTAGTTGAATAATAATAATAATAATTTATTTATGTTGGTGATTCAAGAATTACTCACGTTCTTGAAAAGAGAAAGTTCTTCTTAACTCATATTTGAAAAAAAAATAAAAATGGAGTGAAGGTCTTATCTGAGCATGATAAGATCTTGTCAACCAAAGTAATATTTTTGTGATTGTTACCATAGTATATTTGTGCCTACTATTTTTTAAATAAATGACGAAAATATTAGTATTGATACTTATATCTTTTCATATTGATTTCTTAAAATATTTGTTGATGATGTCATAGGGTGAGTAAATTCTACATAATTATTTGGGTGAGGTTATATTATTAGCTTGTTATATTTTTAAATAAATGTATTATGAGAAATTAGTAACACTTCTTATGAGTTATGACAATATTATTTTCCTATCTTAAATTTTTGAAAATGTGGGGGTCATAGGGTCTTGCTAGAGTTATGTTGAGATATTTTTTTTTTTTTTTTTTGCGATAATATTGCACGTGGTCTTTACTCAAAATGCTTTGAAAATAAATATTTGAGAGATACCACAAAAAACTGGATCTCTGATTCAGATAAGACAAAATTCACTAGAGGTTATGTGTTTACCCTTTGTGGGGGGGGGGGGGTGTAATAATATGAAAATCAGTCAAGTAGACCATATGAAATCTGAGTTTATGCTTTACAGGTGGCTAGTAATGAGGCTAAGATATTTCATAGTGAGTATTGAAGTTGGCATAAAACTAACTGTCTATATATTGTGGTTGCCAAGCAGCGTTAGCTGTAGTGAATAAATAAAATTTTCAACGGCAATAAAACATATCTATTTGAGACATAAAGTAATAAAACAACGCTGTTGTGAGATGAAATTATTTTCATGAATTATGTGATGTCTGAGGTGAATTTGACTGATTCACAAACTAAAAGAAACATTGAGGGGAATAGGACTTTTGTCATTTGAGAAGATTAACAATGATGGTAACCCAACCTATGTGATTGGAGATCCCATGAATTAGGTTCATATGGGTAATAACAAGTCATTAGTTGATCAAAAGTGCACTATTAAATTATGTCTTTTCCTATGGTGTGTGAATATAGTGCAATACTGCAAGGCAAAATGAGCTTGAGTTAAACTCTGAATCCAATTCATATCCTTTATAGGTGGTGTATTGTTCTGCAGAATACACTTGATGATTGAAACTATACGAGTGTGGAGTGGTGCCGCTCCTATGAAATTGTTACGAATTTCTAGAGCACTCATGAATAGCAGGACGCGCACATGACCTCTTAGCACAAAACCGTGATAACGACAAAGATTGTGCGAGTGTAATGTGATAGAATAAAGCCCTAGGCTTACAAAAGAATTCTTGGTTCGTAGAAGTTCAAAACTTCACCAATTGTTCTGTAAGTTTAATATTTTTTTTATCTAGGTCTGGTTCATAGTTTACGAAACACCAGATTCGACGCATTGTACTCTTATGTGAAGACCCAGCAAAACTTCTTATTTTATTTATTTTGTTATTTTTGAGATATATGGGGATTGTTAGAAAAATATTATTTTCTATTTAATATCTCAAAAATAAGTTACCATATTCTTTATTCTTTACTAGCCATTAATCACCTCACTTCTATTAGCCATTATTAAGAATATAACTATTCTTGAATTCCTTTCCTAACGTTGCAAAACGGTTTTATAAATTAAATCCGGTCATTTGACCAATTGCCGTTATGATCTTTTATGGCATTTATTATTCTTAAATCTTTGTACAACAGAAGATTAGAAGTTAGCTATATATATATATATATATATATATATATATATATATATATATATATATAACATTATCGGTTCATCTTTGTTAGAAGGAAAAACATAGAAAAATATACTTCTTCTCGTTTTGCATTGTTGGGTTTTCTACGAGAGACATATACAAAACATATTTTTCCTTATATATTATAGTGTGTTGGGTTTTCTACTTTGTGAAATCTTTGTTAGATTTTGGCTCCTAGTTTTATAGTAGAAGTGTTTGTTGAATCCTGGGATACACCCATGCCGGGTGAAATATCCTTAAGGACAGTGTCTTAATTGATATGCCTCAAGCTATGAGATTGTTCAAGAATTTCATACAAGTGTTCGTAATCAAGTATTTTCCGTAAGATTTCCAACGAGATAATGTATTAGGTAGTGGATACTAAGATTGTACATACTGTATTCGATCCATAGTGTTGCTACAGAAAATTTCCCTTTTCAATGTTTTCTTTACTCATTAAATAACTGGCAAGAAGCTAAGGAACATCGAAGCCATAAACTAAAGATCCATTAGATAATGGCTATTAAACATGTTACCAATATGCTTTTGGCACTGCAAAATTACACTCACTTTCTCGTCTCAATTTATTGAAGTGTCTCTTAGCCGTAATTAGATTTAAGAAAGAGATATTATCTCTTCTTTTGGTAAGGAAAATATCCTAACTCAAACATTTTCTTCAATGCTCCTTGACTGATCTGTTATTAAGAGGACCAATTATTGAATGTTATATTTATTGATGAAAACTTTGAGTCCACCAAACAGTATAGAGAATCAGGTTCTCTACCTATTTCCTAAGATAAAGGGCAGAAAGTAAATTTGCATAAGATGTTTACGTGAAAAACTCCTTGCTCAAGGAATTAAAAACCACGACCCACTGGATTAGGATTTCAACTTTACTAATAGAGCAACTTCAGATTACAACTCTTGCAACCTAGGAATTAAACTCTTAATCCCTCAACCCTTACAATAACCCTATTGTAAGCCCTTTACAATAACTCTATTGCAAAGCTAAAAATCTTGACTAACTCTAGCTAAGGAAAACAAATCAACAAAAGTTGAAATCTGTCCTACAACAACACTTCTTGAAAGTAGAGTAGGAGTACAAGTAAAGGACAAAGACTCAACAACCCTAACAACTCAAGACATCTTCAGTTTTGGGATCTGATCCCTGAGTTTGTAGCAGCTTTGTTCTGGACAAGACTTGGAGAGCAGTGGCGGCTAGCACTTGACAGAAATGTATTTTTCTGATTTTCAAGTGTTAGGTTTAGCATTGTAACATGTCGTATGTATATATTGGGGAGCATGTGAGGATCATGTGACAATGGATAGGGACAATTCAGCCTTTGATTTGGCCTCTAGCGGACAAGCAACTTTGCCGTGGTGGTTCTCGTCGATGCAAGCACCGCCGTTTTACATTGTAAGAGAGTTGGTATGCGACTCACGGAACTTGATCGAGTACCTGGTCCCTATCTGGTTCCTCGAGAGTTTGTCACATCATCAAAACACAAAATAGCATATCTTATCGTTTATCATGTGCACTTATTTTCCAAATCTTAAGAACAGAAGATAGATTTATCATGTGATCAACTTATCCTTTACACAGTACTTGAGATTTTGGAAGGGACTGTACTTGAATTTAAGCCCTCAAATGTAAATAAGAGATCGAATAAAGAAGTACATGTCTGTAAGACTTATTCTCAAATACGAAGATTGAAAAAAAAAAAAATGAATTGTCGTTTGGTTATCTGGAGTTGGTGTCGGTGGGGCAAGTGTGGCTGAGTCTCTGATATATTCCTTTTGGGGTTACTGAGATTTGATTTTATTAGGGTATTTTTGATTTAATCTTTTGTTTAAGATCAGGGGACCTAGAGAACAAATGGGTACCCCTAGACATCCTCCTTAATGAATTTATTGGTTTCCAGATTGTTTTAAAGTTTTTAAAAGGTGTAGCAAGATCATCGCAAGAAGATTGTCTAAGGGCAGTTACTTTGATTTTGAAGTGGCAAATGTGGCCAGCAACAAATCAAGAAGAAAGTAACAATACATCAGGTTCTACTTTCTTAACTCTACTAATTATTTATTTATAAATTTCTACCCCTGTGATTTTCATGAAATTGTTTTCATAATATGAGGGTAGATATATGATTCACTTATATGATGATCTTCATATGCTTGTTAATTTTAGGAATAACATTGTCTTATGTGATCCGTTATTCTTACATAAAGATTATATGTGAAGTTTATTTTCAAGTTGTGAGATGATATGAAATATTTTATTTATAAGGAGCATATCAATACATGAAAAATTATGTTTATCATTTTAAGATTGTGAGAATGAGAATGAAGTGATATAAAGTAAATTGCTTATAAAGAAAAAAATAGATATTTATACTTGAAAATTGTTATGGCATTTTGAGGTCATAAAAATGACATTTTCATGTAGACATACTTTTGGGATTTATTAAAGGTTTAAAATCTTATAAAATTTGAAGTCTTTCTTGTGAGTTGTGAAGAACATAATATATATTTTGAGTGTTTCATTCCATGTCCACACTTATTAAAGAACGGTAAATATTCTTTTTTTGGATGAATCTGTTTCATGCTTAATCATGCATGTGATCAAACCGTATTGACTTTAAATAAATAGTGTTAATTTGTGATCTCATGCGTTGACATATAAAATGTGGGGGTTAATGTGTGAATAATTGTTATATTATATTTGAGACTGCTGTATATGCTCAAATAGTTTAAATATGAGAAATTGAAATTTTGCAATGTGAGGGCTTATTACGTGATTATTTTAGTTGAAATGAAAGAAAGTTAGATGTGAGAAATATCATTAAGGCGAAAAACTTCATTTCAACTGAAAATATATCAAGAAACATATATTTCTTGATATAGTTTAAAGTTTTATATATATGATAGCCCTCTATGTGATGGTATGGCTTGTAGAATGGTTTGAGATTTAATCAATATTACCATTATTGAAAAGGCTATTCTAATTATTTGTTTTTCTCTGTAATTATCGAATTGCTATTGCAAAATTCAAAGTGGAGGAGACATCCAAGCTTGAGGCAGAAAGCAATTATGAGTGACTAAAACTATTAAAGTAATCGTATTGGAGTGCACTTCGTCTGTTACACCTTGAAAATTTTTGCGTTGTAAGTAAACTAACGTAAGCTTGGAGAGGTCATGGAACCATTATAAGGTTAAGGAAAACCTTTAACAAGTGCTAAGCAAGTGTCTAAAGGTTCCGGGATAAAGCGAATCGAAGAAATTAAGTTTATCGAAATTTTGGAAAAACTTGGCAGAGTTTTGGACAGGAAATTCTGGTCCAACTTGAGAGAGGTGTATCTCCTAGAATATGAGGAGTTATGGAATGCATAAACTATGTAAATTGAAGTTCAGAGAGTTTTCTTTCCAATGCAACTGATATATCGCAAATTCAAGGTTTATGGTGGAAGATACGGGCCGTACAAAATTGTACGATTCCTCTGATGCAACTCGACGGTTCGTCGAAGTAAACCGTCAAATTGAGGCGGTGGAAATTATTTCTTTCCTATAAATAGAAATGGGCCACGGCTTGGGTTCATTTTATCACCAAAAACAGATCCTTCTAGACCCTATAAGCTCTCTCAAACACTCCAAATCATTCCAAGCCATCACAAGAGAAGATTAAGCTTTAAATCCGCAACTAATTTATAAAAAGTGATTGTTCTTGTTTATACTTGGAGTTGTGATGAACTTGGTCTTGAAACAAGTTGTGTGAGTTGAAGTTCTTCAAGTATAGGGTATGTTTTTCATTTTGTTTCTTATGTTGAGTTGATTTGAAGGTTAAATAAGTCTTATAAGTAAAATAGTTATGGAAGAAAGATCATAAAGTATTATGTGGTGGTTGTCGGCTATGGATGGAATTCGAAAGGAAGTTTTGGGTGGATTTGAATCTATTTTGAATGTAATCTCTTGATTATGTTATTGTTGACATTGTTATTGATGTTTAGGTGTTGTTTGGAGGATTGGTGGAAGTAGAAGATATAAAGGAAATGTTGTCTGATTTTCAGTTGCTCATTTATTAGTCTAGTTTGATCTAATGAGAGTTTCAATGGCTTGACCTTGGTATGAATTATCTTCAATGTATATTTGTAAGTTCGGGAGGATAAGCGTTAAGTAGCTAAGGAGACGACAAGGTATATTAAGGCAGTCCCTTTCTTTCTTAAGGCATGATTCCATTGTTTCGAGCTTACACAAAGTGTGTCCATAATGATTCTTCTCTTAGAAATATTAGAAGCATATGTTCTTGATGTTCTTATGATATTGTTGATCCTTATCTCATGATTATTGGTTATTGATCTCATATTATGGTTATTGATCTTATTATTGATGTTGATCTCATCTTATGATTGTTGTTCCTTTAAGGTGAGATATGCTCATGATGATAGATCCATAATGGTAATCGGAGGTTTACCGAACTTGCATCACTCCGATAGAGTCATAGCTTTTCTTTGGGCTTTCATATAGAGTCATATATATATGTATGTATGTATGTATGTATGTTCTCACACCAAGCCGCGCTATAGTCGGCCGGGTACGACACCTATTGTGCACACCACTGCAGTTGGGTACGGATAACATCGAGCCTATTATGGCCGGGTATGGATGACATCGAGCCTTATGGCCGGGTACTGTATTATATGTATATGTATTAAAATGTTTTTTTTAAAAGGCAAGCATGCATGACATCCGCCTTAAGAGGCATTCAGAAGTACAAGTTGATCTCTCTTATCTTATGTTATCTGCAAATTTTCATTATGTTATTATTCATGCCTTACATACTCAGTACATTATTCCTACTGACGTCCTTTTGTTCGTGGACGCTGCGTTCATGCCCGCAAGTAGATAGGGAGAAGGTTCAGACACATAGGCTGACTTCTCCTCGGTTGTACAGGAGCACTCCACTTGTTCCGGAGTTGCAGTCCAGTTGGTATGATCCTTTTTTGTGTATAGATGTGCCACGACCCAACCGGAGAGCCGCGACGGGCACCCAGTGCTAACCTACCCGGGCACCCCTTAACGTACTTACACCATCCATCTAGGTGAGCCACATGGCTAAATCATACTTTCATTCATCATCAATCTAATATCATTGGGTGACAATTCATTTATATCAACATTACCAATTATGCCCAAATAAATATACATAAGCCTACGAGGCTTGACAAAATAATATCCCAAAATATAGGCCGACAAGGCCAAACATATCTAACCATATACACATGTCTACGAGCCTCTAAGAAGAGTATATCATATCATATAGGCGGACGAGACCCCCACCGTGCCCATGAACGTGTACACAAAAGAATCTATACCGAAAGCTGTGGCTCCGAATGAAATGGAGCTCCGCTATGTAGTCCCTGGAAAATATGGCTATGGATCAAGTCGGTCTCCCTGGCCACCTGCGGGCATGACGCAACGTCAAAAAACAAAAGGACGTCAGTACGAAGAATGTACTGAGTGTGTAAAGCATGATCAACATCAATATGAAAGCGTAACAAACAACATATGAAATAGCATAAGATGGGAGATAGTAGTATCATCGTCAAAGCACTTACTTGCCTTCCATAGGGACGTTTCATTTCTATTGTGTATCCGTGTACATACATCCATATCCGTACTCGTTTACCTTTCGTGTCCATTTGCATATTCGTATTCATATTCATATTTCCATTCATACTCGTATTCATATCATTTACATCTCGTATACATTGCATATACATAGCCTTTACATAACATTTACATATACATAACATGTTCGTACTCATATTAATGTCATATATATAGCATTTATATAGCATACCCGACCACGAGGGTTCGGTGTTTCATATACCTGGCCCTACCAAGGCTCAGTGTCATACATACCTGGCCCTACCAAGGCTCGTGTTATACCGTACCCAACTTGCAGGTGCGCGCGCGTAATATACGTATTTATTACCCGCCATATAAGCTCGGGGTTCCATAATAGCCACACATGGGCACACATACATATAAGCTCATAAGCATCTTTAGCCTTTTTACTATCGTCATTCATTACATTCTATCCTTAGAGGATTACTCGTTGCATAAGGAACTTAGTACAATCGTATCATACCGAGAATCATAAGCTTAGTAGCTTTTAGAGATAGGATCATTGAAGAATATCATAGGCTCATGGAAGGATAAATATTTAGCCAAAGAACCACGCCTTATGAAAGAAGGGTTAGCCTTACATACCTTTTCGTGCAACTATTCTATCGCTCGTACATTCTTCTTCAATGCTCACGTTTCTACCTTCATTAGAATGCATACTGACATTAGAGAATCGATGACTTAGTATACATGACTAAAGCTAGAGAAAATTGGACAACATCTCCTTTATTTATACAACTTCCCTCATGTCACATATCAACTCCCAAACATCATCAATATCATTCACAACGGCATAACGATAGCCTTTAATCACTTACATTACCCTTACTTTTCAATCCACTTCCAATCATCCACATTCATGGTCATATCATATCATTACGTTCATTCGCATACAATGTCGATTCCATACTCTCAATATCATTTATAACATGATCATATTCATAATGTATCAAGAATCATGACTCATTCCAAACATTTACTCAAAAGTGATACTACTCACACATTCATGACCCATTTCCTACTTCCTCATATAATCCAAGTGTTTTAACTTTCAAATACTTTAAACAACAAAGAAATGTCATAAAACTTACCTTAGATGGTGTAGGATTGAACCTCGGATGCAAATACTCTCATGAGCAAAACCCTAGTTTCTCCTTCACTTGGATTTCTTGCTTTGGATGAACTTTAATGGTTTCTTACACTTGATTCACTTAGTGTGATGTAGTTGATCACTAATATTTCATGAATTCTTGTGGGAGAAATGTAGAGAGATGTTTTAGAGAGAAGTGGAGTGAAGTGGAAATGAAATGAAATAAGACTTGGTCCCTTATTAATAATCCTTTGAATCCCTGTCCCGACATTTTGCGGACCAACATACGGTCCGTATAATTTATCTTGACCATATATACGGCCGTAGATTTGGTCCAGAGAAGGGTCTCAATCTGGGCTGGATGTACGGCTAAACATACGGTCCGTATGATTTATACGACAAGTATGTTTGGCCGTATAATGTCCAGTCATCCCAAATTCGTTCTCGTCGACTCATTTGATCTCCAATCCTTATGGGACCTTCTTGAAACTTGTTTACCACTTCATTATCAATCTAAGGGACGTTATAACTCTTCTCCAAGATATTCTTTAAGTCATCATTAGCTCGTTACTCATAAGTTCTTTCCGATACTCATTGTAAGCCTTGCCTTCTCTTGGCAATCTTTCTCGTCTAACATCAAATGTCTTTGAAATCTTACTTAAGGTCATAAAATGTTATTTCTTACTTATTGAAACACCATATACTTTGTACTCTTCGCTAGTTTATTCACTGTGCATCAACGGAAAATTTTTCGAGGTGTAACAAGATGGGTATGACGGGTCTTATCCCGTCCTTATTATGTTATGCACCCCAGTAGAGGCTCATAGACAGATATGCACAGTCAGATGTTCCATGACCTTCTTGGTCTATGTTTTATTGTGTCATCGTTTTGAATTGATAGCCTTGTCGGCATGTGCACTTAGATCAGCTTGAAGATGTATGTATATTATCTTCTGGACTTGTGTCCCATACAGTTTATGATATTTATGAGTTAGCATGATAGCCTACTCAGGTACGGATATGAGATGCATGTACGTGTTGTGGTGCTCAATAGGTTAGCTCCGAGTGTCCGTCATGACCCTCTGGTTGGGTCGTGACATCGTCAATACATATTGTGAATAACAAATAGAAAGAACTTGCATAAAGTTGTAGTTCTCAAAAGGAATGGGAGTAAAGCCCTTAATTTGTAATTACAGATGGTGGCAACCCAACCTTACTGATTGGAGATCCCATGACGAAAAGTTCAATGTGGTAACAACAAGCTGCCCAGTAATTGGAGAAGTACCATAACTTATATTTTTATCTTAGTCCCTTCATGAGTGATTAATTATCATGGTGCTTGATGTAATGGTTAGAAAGAGTAGTGCTTGATGTAACGGTTAGAAAGAGTACATACTCTGAATGAATTCAGAGCAAATGATGTTGGATATGATTTCGGTACACATATCCTTGAAGAGTTCCCCTATTCGAGTGTGGTTGTGAGGCTGCAACCTATGAGATTGGATTTTTCTCTAGAGCACTCGCGAATCAAGATATAAGCGCAAGGCTGTTAATGTACAACCTCGTTTATGAACTCGATAAAAATCTCATATAATGTGTATGTTGATTTGAAGATCGGGCTAAAAGGTCCTAGTTTAAGATTTAAGTTCACTATGGTCCTTCCGGTTGGATTTTATCATACTAAGTGAAGTTCAAGTCCACAAGACACCTTTACTGACATCATTATAAAAGACTGTTTTTGTGTTCTTTAAATTCTTGAATCATGTGGGGGATTGTTAGAATTTATTTTAGATGTGATTCAAAATTTAAACACACCTTTGAAAAGACACAATATATTATGAAGAGGTGTCACCCATTCTTTAAAGGATACACCTATTTATTGTGAGAAAGTGTCATCCAATCTTAAGGGTTGCATCCTTTTTCTTAAAAGGTGTGTTAGTTGTTTTCTACACCTTATAAACAATAGGTATGCTGTAGATTTTCAAAGACTAAGAAAATATTTCAAACTTAGAAAAAATTCCTACAACATAAAATTCTACATCGTGCCTTTTCCTTTCTACTAAAACCGTTGAGAGATTAAAAGAGTTCTCTCGAAACTTCTATTTGAGTGCACATTAGAGGATTCCTGAGTGGTTCACTATATCTTTAGAGTAGAACGTCACTTTGTTATTTGCACCGGGGTAGCGACGGAAATCTACTCTGAAGACAGTGCCATCCATAGCGTGCCTTGAACCGGGTTTTCCAATTTCAACTCTGTCTTATCTTTATTGTTCTTACCATATTTTATTTTTCTATTATTTTTTTTCTTAACGTGGTCAACTCCAATATTTTTCTAACAGAACCTTCATAGTATACTTTTCTACGACAAAAAACAGATTAATCAGATCAATAAATTCCGAAAAATAGATGCTTGAAGAAAAAAGGGAAGAAAAAGTTTAATCAATGTTGTTATGCTCATTACTGAACTTGTTGAAGAGATAAAATATAACCAAGGTATATCTTTTTAATTAGAGGTTGAATCGATCATTAGAAGAAGAATTAGGCTAAAAATTAGGATACACTCTGGAAAAATCAAACTTCCATCGAAGAGAAGCAAATGAAAGGCTTTCATAAAAATTCTCGTAGAATCGACAATGAAGTTTTCATTCGTACATGCCGATCATGAATTAGTAGTATCGCTTCCAATGTCCAAAAAAAATCCCAATTGTGTCGAACTTTCCATTTTTGGAATAGTTACGGAATCTCCATGAATAGGATCAAACATTATTCATGGTATTTACATGAGGTTCCTCTTTAAGAAAGTCCCCGCGAAGGCTTAGTTGATCCATGATTTAGGTTTCATCTTTCGTTTCCTTTTTGTTTGTTTCAAGAAATCTATCGATTGGGGCAGCAGAAACTGATGAAACAGAACACTGTTTGAAGTTTAGTTAACAAAAAGTCCTTTATTATTAGACTAGAGGGGAATAGCCCGTGCTCATCCAACACTTTCTTACTTTAGAACTGGTGATTCAGCATAAGTGATGATCCACTATTGCTCCATCCGATGTTTGACCAAGTATATAGCAAATTAAAGAAAAGGAAAAATACATAAATTATTGCTTAAATTTATCTATAAAAATTATTTACACAATTTTATTTTTACGCGTTTTTACTTTTTATTTTTATTTGGAGTAAAACTAATTACCCCTTGAGTGATGATGTGACACTAAAAATGTAAATAACTTTGTTTTCTATTGAACCGGTCTTTCATGTTATGATATAATATTTGTTTCCTGTAACAATATTTCGCTATAGAGCCAAAAACTATCGAGACAAATGATGTTGTTATAGGAAAATTGGATTGTAGTTTCTTTGCCCGGCGTGAATGGCATGAAAAATGCAAAAAAGGAACTAAATTAGCTAGATGTCATCTTTTCAATATTTGTATATAACAATAAGTTTAGGGGACACTTCTATATTTTCCCTAAAGAAAAGAAAGATTGTCAGTATGCTAATTGCTAAAGTATCCATTTTGTTTTTTGTGGCTGTGGGGTGACAAATCAAATATGTAATTGAACTATCAGAAACGTTCATCCATGTTACTCGTTAATAGTTGGGTTCATTTATGCTATCGCCGTTACACATCTAGCTCATTCGTGCCATTAACCTCTAACAGTCCACACATTTTTAAATACCAGATTTGCCACGTGTCATCCAATTAAACCATCCATGTCATTTAATCTATTCCCTCTATTTTAACCCATTTCATTTATTTTTAACCCGATCCACATTATAACCTGACCCGAATCTCATTTTAACTCAACCCCTAATGATCTTCTTCCATTAATTTCTCAATCTTCCCCTTTTTTTCTTCATTTCCCAATTTCAGTCTTTCCCTACTGTTTTAGCTGGAGCCTCTTAGCTTGTGATAGTTGTCTATGAGTATTCAATCAAGGAATCCATTCTAGTTAAAATGCCAACATCCAACATTTTAAAGTGCTAAATGCTTTGCAGTCATTTGGTGAATAATAGCAATAAATTATTAAAACAAACAATAAAGTTGCACACAGGAACATAAAGCTATAGCTATATAGACGGAAAAAAAAGATAGCACCAGTAAGGTCTAATAAAACTGGGCTGAATCAAATTAAAAATACACATTTCATTATAGTGGACTATCACTTCTTCCCAAAGATCAAGCTGTAGTTCCTGTCCTGGCGAGAACTGGAAGGAGTAAATATGTGATAGAACGACAATATTTATTTTACAAGTGTTACTGAAGGACTTTCTACTAGGTACATATTATGTCTTCCACTTGTGCAATTACTAATTCCTAGTCCTACTTCTTAACTACTCCTAAGTTCAACATTTTTTGAGATTTTTGTGGCTTAGATCTGAAGATTTCTTTGTTGAAACAATAAACTGTTGGGTTTAATTGATAGGTTGAATGCGAAATGGAGGGAAAAGAAGTGGAGGGAAAATGAGTTGTTCCCTCTTGCTTTATGAAATAAGCATTTGTCCCTCATTGGTAGTGAAAAGAAAAGTTCTTCTACTTAAAACTAGAAGCACTCCTTTTTGTTGCTAAAGGGTTAAGAAGAGGGTCTCCCCTCGCGTTGTCGTTGTCGCCCGGCTTCGGATTCAGATTTGGTCAAATGATTTAATTGATAATCTTTTTGGACCAAATTTTAATTATTTAATTAATTAAATTATCCAGATCCTGGTGACATTGAAGGGTTGCAAACCTTCAGAAACGACCTTCAAAGCTTCTTCTTCTGCTGCACAAATAAATTCTAGTGTAATTTACTGCTGTTGAGTAGTTCGCTGACACCGTGATTTTAGGTACCAATACACCGGTGAGTAAGATCGTTCTATCCTGGGAGGATATATTCCATTAACCTCGGGTACTTGAGGGGAATAATTTCCTTAAGGACACATTATGCATTCAGTGAACTCGATTTTCTTCCTTAAAAATATTTTTCGGATGCTGTTTGATATTTTCTAGTTTCTGGTTTATACTTTCTGCTTTTACAAAGTTTACTGTTTTCTGGAATTTTTACAAAGTTACTGTTTCAAAATATTTTCGTAATATAGATTAATAACATAAACTGTACGGATCATGTAATCCATTCTCGATTCTTTTTGTCTGAACCAAACTATTAGTCAAATAATGAGGTACCTCACAAAAAGTACATAGACGGTTAGGGCCAGAATAATGCACCCCGAGAAGTTAGCACTATGATCAAAACTGTTATGACAGCCAAATCCCAAAATGCTAGATGTCTTAGGAGCGTTTGTCACCATTGGCGATGCTGATGTGCAACGCAAGAAAGGCAAAAGCTTTGGGCAAACACATGAAAACATTGAGAGTCTTAAAACTGCGGAGAATGTTTATATCTGCATGTCAGTTTTACATAATAGAATCATTGAGACAGGATATAATTAAACTTCATACCAGCAACATTTATGGAAGTGAAAATTAAGAACAATAGTAGTACAATTAGCATGCATGGAATTGGAAAAAGCCATATTGATGTGAACTCGTTAGTAATCTTTTTCTTTACTAATGAAATTAGGACAAGGAGCTGAACTTGGTCTTTTATTACTTCAAGGATGACAGCATCAACCGTCAATAGAAGGCCACAACCACCAAAAGTTCTAATTGTATTTGCTGTTATTTTTGTTATATATATGAATCTGACGCAAGATGGTCAATTAGAAGGTATCAGTTTACCTCTTTACGAACTTTCACTCTCATTCGATGACAATTTTAAAGTGTTCGCTGGCTCCAAGTTAAGCACCATCCTTCCTCTACAACATCCACTTTCAGAAACATCAAATTTCAAAAGTCGGTATACTATATCATAAACTTAAGCTCATACATATAATAAAAGCACAAGCTTCCTTTGAAACATACAAAGACATCTAAAAATGAAATTTGTACTTTTTAAAGTTATTACGCATACATGGATAATCTCAATTGTTGGTACATCCTTCATTCGGTGAATATAATTTCGTTCCTTAGGAATCTGCATATAGGAAAGAACACCATCAGTCCAAATTAATGAAACTATAGTAAAATGATGTTTGAAGCCACTACTCTAGGAAAAAAATAAGAAATAAAATCCTCTAGTTCCACAATCAAATGTCCTAGTTCCAATTTCCCTTGCAGTCTAAATACAATTTGCATAACCAACAATCAATTATCCAACAACACAATGGTAAATACCTCTTTAATTATCTGAAGATATTGTGGATCTAGATTTACCTTTGGATCCTGCTTGAGGTTTGCTTTTGCTCCAGTTTCACATTCATGTAGGGAAGTCTTATTTATGCATGAATCACCATTCGGTCACTTTACCTAAAAGTTACTGCCTTTTTATAGCCTAGAAAAATCTTTCTTCCTCCCTAGTATTTTCATGTGCATAAGAGGATTTTTTCCAAGAGCTTCAAGTTTTACTTGTTGATGGCCTTCAAATGAGTTTGCATAGTCCATTTACTGTGTATATTTAGACAGAAATGTATGGAAGAACAAATGGTCTTAAAATGAATCAAACCTTGATAAATTATAGTTCACAAAGATTGAGTGATTACAGGCTTAGAATTAAAAAACAGACCTGATAATTATATATTCATCTCCGCAATTTTTCCCACAGACCTAACTTAGTGGTCAATCTTAATTAGATCAATGCAAGTAATTTCAATAAGTTGCCTTTTAATAGTAGAACTACAGTATCATATGCATGCCAAAAAAATTCTACCGCACAAGGTAGCCTAATTAGACTCTTCATCGCATCAACTTTTTAAAAATTCACAACATTTATAATTAAGCATGCATTTTATGCTAAGGGCAAGGCACAATGAGAAACTGAAAAGAACTAACGACGCATTACATTTACCATGAAAGTTGAAAGTGATATCCATTTACAGTAACTTTTTCTTTGTATTTTCTCCTCCATCTCCTCTTCCTTTGGCTTGCATTTTTTTTTTTTTCATTTTCTTCTTGTGGCGGCTGCACCTTGGCTTTAAAGTAGCAGTCAATGCCCCTTATTGGGTGCCTACCTTTTACTTGACATAATTTATAGCTAAATTTCCGTCAGTGCTTCTCATAGGTATGTACCAGGGTATATAAATTCAAACACGCATGTGAAAATAAGTAAGAAACAATCCAAACGAAAAGGGGGTGATCCAATATGGACAAGCCTTTACATACCAAATGATCAAGAACTTGTAAGGATATAACTCACATCAATCAGCCACATACAGTTTTTTGGATTCTTTCCAGTTTCAAATTAAGAAATAAAGTCTTTTGAAAGCGTATGATCCAAAAAGAGGTTAGCATAGTCTGTCTTCTCAATGATTTCCGTCATCACACCTTTAACTTCTTGAAACCCAAGACTTTAACTTCCTCTGTATGATCCACAGTATTGCATTTGCTCCTTAGGTTTGCATCTGCTGTTATTTCTATGGTGAAGGCAGTTTGCACTCTCAATACCCTCAATCATAGAGGAGGAGGAAGTAGAGAATAACTATCCAAAGTTTCTATTCTTATGATCTGCTTGTCAAGAGATTATGATAAATGACACAAAACAATTGTTGTACATTTCTCTTTAATGCATTTCTTGGTCCTACATATCCTATTCTGTGAGATCAATAAATACCCCTCTATGTGTAGAAAGTAAGGGCAAAAAATGACTTAAACTCCTGTCAAGAAAAGAAAGCATAGAAGCAGTGCATCCAAAACAACTTTATTGACAATTTTAAGACACCTCATTCAAAAGAAATGCCTAGCAAACATGTGCACTATTCTATTAATGGGTCCTCACTGGTCACTTCACTTTTCTTTTGTCTTTGAAGGCTGAACATCTAAAAGGTATACAAATCGGCCAGAAGAGCATCATATGCAGAAATACTAAATAAACCAAGCAAGAGGCCAAAAATTAGAATTGAATCTGACGGGAAGGAGTAGTAGAGGAAAGGCAACCACCAAAAGTGGAGTTCCATAGAAAGAAGGAGACAAATATAAGCAGAGAACCAAAAATCGAAGGGTGACCAAAAAGAAGAGGTAAATAATATATTCTTACATATTCATACAATGAAATTGAATAGAAAAAAAAAGGAACTAACCTCTGCTGCAAATTGTTCTTTTCTAGAATGGATTTCTTCTTCGATTTTGACAGAGTCAGTGGATCCGAAACTATGCTGAGCACACGTCTCTTCCACTGTAAGCATAAGCATGAGAAGAAGGGAGAAATTTTAGAATGGTATGAAAGCTGATGGAAATGAGTGGATTAGAGATCAGTTAGAGAAAAGGCCATGAATAGTCCCTTATGTACGGGACTGGGCCTAAAATGATCCCGAACTATACATTTACCGATTTCAATCCTTTAACTATTTAAAAACTTATCAAATTTAGTCTCTGTCTATTTATTTATACAAATAGCGTACAAACTCATAAACCTTCGTGAGATTAATCATTAAACTATTTCTCAGACCTATATTTCTCTCTTCCTGCTTCTTTTTCCTCGAGTTCCTCTTGTTAAAAAAAAAAAGAGCATTCTAAAGACTGGTGTCGCTCTCGAGTCTCTAAAATTCGAAAAGAAAAACTCAGACACAAAATTTCTGTCACCATTCTTCTCAAACACTACTAAAAAACTGGTAAAAATCGACGGAAAAAAATCGATGGAAAAAACCGACGGAAAGACCGACAGATTCTGTCGGTTTTTTCAATAATTTTTTTAAATCTTTTGTTTTTTTAAGAAAACCGACGGACTGTGTCGATTATTTTTTGCACAAAAATGCGCGAAAAAATATAATTATTTATTATATTATTTTCTAAAATAAACCGATGGAGTCCACGATTTTATTTTTTTTTGTATAAAAAAACGATGGAGACGGAGTCCGTCTATTTTTAGAGCAAAAAAATAGTATAAATTAAATCAATGTAAGTATATGAACAAAAAATATCAGTGGCCTAGTGATAAAGCTCTTTAATGCCAAGGAACATACCCGGGTTTGACTCCAAGTTCCTACATTTCATTCTTTAATTTTTTATTTTTTTAAAAAAAATCGACGTGAGACCGTCAGTTTTTTTTTTAAATTTTTTTTTAACAAAACCGACGGACTGGGTTGGTTTTAACCGACGCACTCCGTCAGTTACGAAACGCGAGAGAGAACTTGAGGAAAAAAGTTGAGGTTAAAGAATGAACTTGAGGAAAAAAAGAAGCGAGGAGAGAGAATATAGTGTCGAGAAATGGTTTAACGATTAATCTCACAAAGGTTTATGAGTTTGTACGTTGTTTGTATAAAAAAATAGATGGAGATCAAATTTGATAAGTTTTGGATAGTTAAAGGACTAAAACCGGTAAGTATATAATTAAGGGACCATTTTAGACCTACTCCCATAGATTAAAAAGCCAAAAACACCCATTAGTAAATATGATATTCCCAAAGTACCCTTGTTCGTCCATGTTCGCCCCACCCAACTATGGTTTATATATATTATATAATATTACTAGCAAACTATGCCCGTGCGATACACGGGGTCCAACATGATTAATTTGGTTACTCAATTTAGTTAGTCTTTATGGTTTGTATATTTTGTAAAGGATACTGGGATTCTCCTTAGTGAGTCTTCATATTTTTTTTCTTTTCCTCTTATTTTTCCCCTTAATTTCTCAATTGTTGTTAAAATTTATCTTATTTTAATTATGTCCGCTACTTTTTATATATAGTAAGTTGACAATTCAAATATCCTACATGTCAAGTTTATAATCACAAGATTCAAAGGATATTTTATCATACAATACACATTTTTAATTTAGAACCACAAGATTCAAAAGTCTATCTTTATTTCTTAAACTCCGATATGCCAAATGAAGGAAATGAAAAGACAATTGAGACATTACCGACACGTGGGGGACCTAAAAAGTAAACACACAAGAGGTAGTATTAATGTTAAACTTTTAAAATGTACACATGTTAGTCCCAGCTTAGAGTATAATTTGAGTTATTTTTTATACAACTTATTGTTGTTATGTTGGTCCACCTTGGGCGTTTGTTGTTAAATAAAAAAATTTGTCTTATTTTGGTTATGTCCACCTCTTTTTATATATAGTAAGTTGACAATTCAAATATCTTACATGTCAAGTTTATTATCACAAGATTCAAAGGATATTTTATTATATTATACACATTTTTAATTTAGAACCACAAGATTTGAAAGTCTATCTTTATTTTTTAAACTCCTCCAGTCAAATGTAGACACTTAAATTGAGACAGACGGAGTATATGCCAAATGAAGGAAATGAAAGGAGAATTAAGACACTGCGGACCCGTGGGGACTTAAAAAGTAAACACACAAGAGGTAGAATTAATATTTAACTTCTGAAATATACACATATTAGTTCCTACTTAGAGTACAATTCCAGTTGCTTTTTGTAGAACTTATTGTTGCTGTGTTTGTCCACCTTGGGCGTTATATAATAGAAATAAAATAATATAATAAGAAAATGTAGAATGAAAAAATAGACATATATTTTTAGTAATGTGGCCAAGTAATATGGGACGAAGGATTCATTTATTAATTCTTAAAAAACATGAAAAGTCAAATATAGTAATGTGATCAAATAATATGGGACGAAGGGAGTATTTCTTTTATTAATTCTTAAATAACATGAAAACTCAAGTAATGTGGTCAAGTAATATGGGACGAAGTTCTTTTATTAATTCTTAAATAACGTGAAAAGTCAAAAGTGCACAGAGAAAATATATATGTGTCGAAGAAGCAAGAACATGAAAAGTCAAAAGTGAACAAGTAAAAGTGCATTGAGAAGAGAATAAATATTCAGTACTATAACTTATGTCCACATGGGATTTATTAATTCTTAAAGAACATGAAAAGTCAAAAGTGAACAAGTAAAAGTGCACGGATAAAATAAATTTGTGTCAAAGAATTAAAATTGAATTGCATACGTCTATACATGAGAAGAAAATAAATATTCAGTAAGAACGTAAAAAATCAAAAGTAAACAAATAAAAATGCACGGAGGTAAAATATAAATAAAATAAAATAAAATAATAACCAAATAGTTTTGTCTATGATAACCACGTGGCCAAAATGATGAGATCAAATGGGCCAGGAAAGCATGCAACTTATAGAAAATGTCATAACATTGGCTCTGCAATTACTAATATGCCCTTGTTCATCCATGTTAGTCCCTCAAAACTCTCATTTCTATAGAATAGAGATATAAATAAATATATATTATTATTATTATTATATTATTACTAGCAAACTATGCCCGTGCGATGCACGGAGTCCAACATGATTAATTTGGTTACTCAATTTAGTTAGTCTTTAAGGTTTGTATATTTTGCAAAGGATACCGCGATTCTCCTTAGTGAGTCTCCATATTTTTTCTTTTCTTTTCGTCTTCTTTTTCCCCTTAATTTCTCAATTGTTGTTAAAATTTGTCTTATTTTGGTTATGTCCGCCTCTTTTTTTATTTAATAAGTTGACAATTCAAATATCCTACATATCAAGTTTATAATCACAAGATTCAAAGGATATTTTATTATATTATATACATTTTTAATTTAGAACCATAAGATATTCTATCTTTATTTCTTAAACTCCGTGTTTAGTCAAACGTAGATACTTAAATTGAGACAAAAGGAGTATGTGCCAAATGAAGGAAATGAAACGACAATTGAGACACTGCGGACACGTGAGGACTTAAAAAGTAAACACACCAGAGGTAGTATTAATGTTAAACTTCTGAAATGTACAACATGTTAGTCCTGCTTTAGAGTACAATTTCAGTTGCTTTTTGTACAACTTATTGTTGCTGTGTTCGTCCTATTGGGCTGAAACGGCCCAAAGATACTCTTAACATGATGTGATATTGTCCGCTTTAGGCCAAACCCGCACGGTTTTCTCCAAAAGGCCTCATATCATTAAGAGCATTCAACTCCTTATAAGTGGCTCCTTTTTATTTTCAGCTACCAATGTGGTACTTTGTTCGCACACCCAACAATCTCCCCCTCGAACTAAGTTCCACGTGGCTCATTATCATACCACAAGTCAGAGATTCAACATGTTTGTGTGCCACCTACACTGTCAGAGTATTTACGGTCACCGAAGCACAAAGGCTGTGAATGCGTCTTCAAAGCTACGGGTAAAAGTCGTAAACCGGCCCACAGACGGGCAAAGGCACTAAGCCGGGTCCCATGCCACACTCCGCCATCTTCATACTTGTCCCGCCAAACCATTGGCTCTGATACCAGTTTGTTGGGAAGAAACAAGCAATAACCAAATTGCACGACGAGATAACAGCGGAAGAAATACTCAAGTCGAAGCTTCCCACACTATTTGAACCAAGATAAGACAATAAACACTAGCACAAATGGAAATCCAGGCAGCAGCTATACCAACAATAAAATAGCAAAATAAACAAAAATAAATCAATTGCAAGAGACACAAAATTTACGTGGTAAAACCCCTTCAAGGTGAAGAGGAAATATCCACGGGACCTCCGGCCCGCAAAAGCTCCACTATAATCAACAAGAGTTACAACAATGTTCTCCAAATGGCTAAAACAACAAAGCCAAGCACGATGCAACAATACATAAAAGATAGCACCAAAACTAGCGAAGAAAAGAGAGAAATCACCACAAAAAATGAGCTACTATTCTTACTCGAAAACTGGAGCTACAGATCACAAAATCCGATCTCTACCGTTGAAATCGAAGAACCAGATGTTGAGAACCCCTAGTTCAAATTTCAGCACGATCCAATAGTGAACGAATCGGGAAACACAATTTAAAGCGGACTGCTGTAGCAGAAAATTTCTGAACGAAAATCTGCTTTCGCTCTCACGTTTTTCCCTCTATATGGCTGCTATGAATTCACTCTTGTGTTCTCAAAATAAGACCTAAATTGATCCTATATATAGATGAAATTTTGGGCAAAATTGGCCTGGTCCAAATTGGATTAGGTTTTATTAATCCAATTCCACATAGGAAGGGAAAACCCAAAAACCTAATTGGATTGGGTTTTATTAATCCAATTCCATATGTAGGAAGGAAAACCCAAAAACCTAACAATTCTCCTCCCGACTATATGGAGGAAACCGCCATCCTTGCCGATCAAGCAACACTCTAAATCTAGACTCGCACCAAGCCTAGGACAACTTTGAATGAATGATATCTTCACAACGTAGAGAAAAGATTTCATCAAAATCAACTCTCTTTTTTCCGATTAAACCCTCGACAACCAATCTAGCCTTGTACCGTGAACCGGGTTACCATCTTCATGTTTCACCCTAAAAACCCACCTGTTTTTCAAAGCTTTTCTATCTTTAGGAAGTTTAACCAGATCAAATGTATGATTATCATGCAAGGATTTAATCTCATCTTGCATATCATCAAACCACCTTTCTTTTTCTTCACTATCCATGGCCTCATCAAAACTTTCAGGTTCTCCCCATCAGTTAAGAGTACAAACTCATTGGGAGAATAATGAGATGAAGGTACTTTCTCTCTAATAGATCTTCTGAGAGAACTCTCTGAACATCAATAACAACTGGTTGCTGACCAACCACATCATCTTCCACTGGAGCATCAACAACATCATGCTGGTCATTCTGAACATGATCACTATCTTCATTATCAACTTGATCTTTATTATTTTGAAGATTTTCTTCAGGTGCAATAGTCACAGAACTAGGGTCAACATCAACTAAGCTCTTATTGCTCCGAGAATCAACCTTCTCGCTTTGTCAAAATCTTCAATTATGCGTCTTCAAAGAACACAACATCACGAACAAGTTTCTTCTCAACTGGATCATAGAAACGATAGCCAAATTCGTCTTGACCATAACCAATGAAGATACATTGCCTAGTTTTAACTTCCAGCTTTGACCTCTCATCCTTAGGAACATGCACAAAGGCCTTACACCCGAAGACTCTCAGATGAGCATAAGAGACATCCTTATCAAACCAAACTCTGTCGTGGACATCACCATCCAAAGCAACAAGAGAGATAAATTGATAACATAAACAGCAGTATTAAGTGCTTCTACCCAAAATGAATCTGGCAACTTAACATCTGAAAGCAAACATCTAACCCTCTCAACTAGAGTTTTGTTCATCCTCTCTGCTAAACCATTTAACTGAGGAGTCTTTGGAGGAGTTTTCTGATGCCGAGTACCCTGCTGTCTACAATAATTATCAAAGGGACCAATGTATTCACTACCATTATCTGAGCGGATGCATTTTAGTTTCTTCCCTGTCTGTCTTTCAACCAAGGCCTGAAAAGTCTTGAACACATCAAGTACTTGATCCATGGACTTCAAAGGAAATACCCAAAGTTTACGAGAATGATCATCAATAAAAGACACAAAGTAAAGTGCACCACCACGAGAGCTTACTTTAAAAGGACCACACAAATCGAATGTACCAACTCCAAAAATCCGGTTTTCTTTGAAGGCGAATGAGGACGTGAAAAGAAACTCTTTTCTATTTCCCCGCTAAGCAATGAACACATCTCTTTAACTTTGCTTGTTTCACTCCAGAAAGCAAATTCTTCTTAGCCAAGTTATCAATCCCCTTCTCGCTCATATGACTCAGCCTTCTATGCCATAATTACGGTGATATCATTCTCCACCAAATTTACTGAGTCACCACAAATGGAGCCCTGAAATAAGTACAAGTCAGACATCTTGTAACCTCGAGCCATAACCATTGAACCTCTAATTAGCTTCCACTGGCCACCACCAACGGTTTGATCATAACCCTCATCATCAAGTTTTCCTACAGAAATTAAATTCAGCCGAATGTCTGGAGCATGCTTGACATTGATAAGAACCAACTTCGAACCGTTCTTACTTTTCAAGCAGACTGTGCCAATACCAAGTACCTCAACCTCACTATCATTGCCCATTCGTAAATTTTTAAAATTACCCGGAGTATAAGAAGAAAATAATTCCTTCTTTGGCGTGACATGAGAAGTGGCACTTGAATCCACAAACCAGGTAGACTCATCACAAACAAGATTGATATCATTTTTAGCACGAGCAACAAGAAGATCATTTTCAAAGAACAACAGCAACACGATTTTCATTATCGCCTTCTTTCTTTTGCTTTTTCTGGTCTCTCTTAAACTTGTAGCAATGTTTCTTGATGTGCCCTTTCAATTGACAATAGTCACATGTAAGAGTCTTGTACCTGGAGGATCTTGACTTGCTTCTACTTTTGCCTCGTCATTCGACCTGCGAAGTTACTTCTCCCCCGTCTTCGTAACCAAAACATCGGAGTGTGAAATTGAAGAAGACGACGCTCGAGATCTTCTTCTCATCTCTTCATTCAAAACATCACTTTTAGCATATTCCATGGTTACACCATCACTGGGAGCGAATTAGTCAAAGAAACTCAAGAGTTTCCCAAGAGTCCGGCGCAGTATTAAGAAGCCAAAGTCCCCGTATTTCTTCATCAAACTTGACACCCATTCCAGACATACTGATCAAGACACCGAAAATCATTGATATAATTAGAAATAGGGCTTCCTCTTTATATCTAATATTCATCAATTGTTTCGAGGGAACAACTTATTATTGCCGCCTTTTGAAGCATAAAGTGTCTCGAGCTTTTCCCACAAGCTTTTAGCATTTGTCTCATTCACAATATGATTTCGAACATTATCTTCAACCCATTGTCTAATATAGCCACAAACCTGTAAGTGCTCAAATTCCCAATCCTCATCTTTAATAGACTCGGGTTTCTTAAAAGCGAACGCAGGTAAATGCAACTTCTTGACAAATAGAAGATCTTTCATCTTGCTTTTCCAAATATGGTAATTACTGCCATTTAAACAAACCATCTTGCTCATATTTTCCTCCATCATTCAAATAGACAATCAACAAAACCAAATACAACCACAAGCTCTGATACCAGTTGTTGGGCTGAAACGGCCCAAAGATACTCTTGACATGATGTGATATTGTCTGCTTTGGGCCAAGCCCGCACGGTTTTCTCCAAAAGGCCTCACATCATTAAGAGCATTCAACTCCTTATAAGTAGCTCCTTTTTATTTTCAGCTACCAATGTGGTACTTTGTTCGCACACCCAACACGTCCACTTGAGAGTTTGTTGTTAAAAAATAAAAAAAATTGTCTTATTTTGGTTATGTCCGCCTCTTTTTATATTTAGTAAGTTTACAATTCAAATATCCTACATGTCAAGTTTATAATCACAAGATTCAAAGGATATTTTATTATATTATACACATTTTTAATTTAGAACCACAAGATTTGAAAGTTTATCTTTATTTCTTAAACTTCATGTCTAGTCAAACGTAGACACTTAAATTGAGACAGAGGAAGTATATGCCAAATGAAGGAAATGAAAAAGGACAATTAAGACACTGCGGACCTGAGGGGACTTAAAAAATAAACACACAAGAGGTAGAATTAATGTTCAACTTTTGAAATGTACACATGTTGGTCCCTGCTTAGAGTACAATTTCAGTTGCTTTTTATACAACTTATTGTTGTTGTGTTCGTCCACCTTAGACGTTTATATATAAGAAGAAAAATATAGAATAGAAAAATAGACATATATTTTTAGTAACGCGGCCAAGTAATATGGGATGAAGGGAGTACTTCATTTATTAATTCTAAAAGAACGTAAAAAGTCAAGTATAGTAATGTGGCCAAGTAATATGGAACGAAAGGAGTACTTCATTTATTAATTCTTAAAGAACGTGAAAAGTCAAGTAATATGGGACGGAGGGAGTACTTCATTTATTAATTCTTAAATAACATGAAAAGTCAAAAGTGAACAAGTAAAGGTGCACGAAGGAAATAAATATGCGTCGGAGAATTAAAATTGAAGTGCATGCATGTATACATGAGAAGAGAATAAATATTCAGCAAGAACGTGAAAAGTCAAAAGTGAACAGAGGAAATAAATATGTGTCAGAGAATTAAAATTGAAGTGCATATGTGTATACATAAGAAGAAAATAAATATTCAGTACTATGACATATATTTACGTGGGATTTATTAATTCTTAAAAAACGTGAAAAGTTAAAAGTGCACAGAGGAAAAAAATTGTGTAGAAGAATTAAAATTGAACTGCATACGTCCATACATGAGAAGAGAATAAATATTCAGCAAGAACGTGAAAAGTCAAAAGTGAACAAGTGAAAGTGCACGGAGGAAATAAATGTGTCGAAGAATTAAAATTGAAGTGCATACGTTTATACATGAGAAGGGAATAAATATTAAGTCTTTTGACATATGTACGTGGAATAAAAAAATAGTTGGATAAAGTGTCAAATTATATGAAACATAAATGATTTATTGCGTGTATAATTTGTAAAGCTTTTGGTACAAGTATTTGATGTTGTGTTGGTCCTCTTTAGAGGCTTACAGTTGGGTGGTACATGTTCGCCCCACCCAACTGTGGTTTATATATATTATTCCGAGAAGACAGAGGAGTATGTTGAACATGCGAGGAAGATTTTCAATGGAGTTTCGTTGATTTGGGAATTCAGTAGTAATATTATTTTTGGATTAGAACTATATTTCTCTATATGAAATATGAAAGAGATCAGGAAGCAGAAGAGTTAAATGGAAGCAAGTAGAAGCTTCTGAGTGATTTTTGAAAAAAATAATAAAGGAATGAAAGAAGTAATTACAAAATTGTCCTTGGAATTTTTTTATTTTTACCTTTATACCCCTGTGTGTTCGTCCATGTTAGTCCTCCAACTGCCACTTCTAATACTTTTTTTTGCGCGGAGTGCCCTTCTTTTCGGCTGGTCTTTATATTTTGCCCTTCATTTATGCCTTCTTTAATTTTTGCCCCTGCCGCCTGTTTAATGAATATTTTTTGACGAAATTACCCTTATCCCATTAAAACCCTTTCTATTTCGGCAGTTGCCCTTTTCTTTTCTTTTTTTGCTTCTTCGTTCCTCATCCGTTTTGTGTCCGTGTTATACGTTTCTAAAATTTAGGTACGAATTTGGATATTTTGCTCGTTTCAATATTTGTTTTTATGTTGAATTGATATCTTTGTCTTCGTCGTTTTTATATTTAATTTATCCTTTTCGATTTAAAATTATAGTATTTTTGTTACGGTGTCTATGATTTTTTGAACTTTAGTTTCGTTCCCCATGTATATATTCCTTGGTTTTTTGAATGTCGTATTATGAATGTCGTAATATGTTTTAGTTAATTTTGATATGCGTTTTTGGTTTTCTCTTTGTTGAATCTTTGAAGTTTTTTGTCTGTGAAACATTTGTTTTTATGTTGTTCTTGTTGTTTTTGTTTAATAATCTAGGTTTTGTGAAGAATGTGTTTGTCCGAGGCAACGTATGCCGGTCCGGCAGTTGTTGCTTTTTGAATTTGAAGTTATGCAGGGATTCCGGCATAAAGTTATGTTTGTTCCGCATAACTTCATGAATTAAGTTAATTTATGTGTGTCTTGGTTTTTTGGTGTTGTATTGTTAATAATTTTGGTTTTTATGCAATCTTTATGTGTTTTGGTGTTGTTTTGTTAATAATGTTGGCCTTTTATGCAATCTTATGTGTTTTGGTTGTTTCTTCTATTATGTATTTGTGTGTGTGCAGTATTGATTTTTTTATCATGGATATGTTAATTATTTTCATTCTCATTTTTGGTTTATTCTTATGTAAACTCTTGGTTTCGTTGACATTAATTTTTTCTTTTATGCGAGGAACATCCCTTGGTTAAGTTTGAACATTGGGTTGAAGGAGGTGGCGTATGTGGAGTGGTGATTTTCATTTTTATTTGATTTTGTCCTTTTTGAGTGTCTCTCAATTGGAGTTGTTGAAAAAGGGTGTGTTTGGAATAGGTTTATGGATTTGGTTGATGTCCCTCGAGTGATAGTATTTTCCATTGCTTGATCTTATCGCAACTTTCATCTAGTAATGATAGTGCGTAAAGTTTAAGATTTTTTGATCGCGCGCGTGTGTTTGATTCGAGTCTTTCCGTCTTATTCTTTTGGGTTGGATTCTTGTGTTGGCGATTTTAGTGTTGTGTCTAGCGGACCAAATAGATTGTTGAGACTTTATTTTCCAAATAGGATAGAATAAGGTTGTGTGATCTCGAGGAGTTTTTCTGACATCAAGTCAAGTAATCGTACTAGTGGTTTTTGGGAAAGATCTAGTGATGTCGTTAGACTTGCCGAGGTCTATATATTGGAGAGGGTTTTGTTGGGTCGTAACGAGAAACGTGTTGTTAAAGGTCATCTAATGAAGATAATTGATATTTACGCTTCGAGTGTCTTATCCGGGTTCCCTTAGTTTTAATTGGTTGGTACGGTCGATTCGTGGTTGTGTGAAGACTTTCAGCATGCCATCTACACGTTATATGATTAGTGGTTTCCCTTACGCTTTAAATGTGTATGGTCGTTTAAGTTTTCCCTATCTTTCGAGGGTTTCAAGTTTTCATGGTCCGTCTCTCTCGTATGTTGTCTTGTGGTCCTTCAAAGCAAGTTGATTATAAAGTTATTACCGATAATTTCTTCCATGCCGAAAAGTATGTGTTTCCACTTTTGTCGATGCTTCTTTTTCGGGTTCTTTTTTCCCTCTTGTTATTTTTTGTGTTTTTGTCTAATTGATGCGTTTATATTGTGTTATAGCGATTCAAGAAATTTATTGTCCATCTTTGTTGTTGTTGGTACGAACAAGAGATCTTTGGATTATCCAGCTTGCACTTAAATTTCCCGATGATTCAAAGCCCTTGTTCTTCCCGTATGTTTTTCCATCCGAAGTTACTTCTCAAATAGTTGATGTAAGTTGTACTTTGCCTTGTGTTTTTGGTTGTTTAGTACCGAATTAAGTTAGAGGCCTTGTGGTGAGTATTTTAGTAGGTGACATTTTTGTAGTCTTTTCTCGTTTTGGTTATGGAAATTAAAGTTTATGTACTCGGGGCATACATTTTGGTTTTGCAAACGTAGAATCCGCCCTTCCGCATACATTTCTCCTTTCATATTTCGATTCCGCCCACGGCAAGATACCGTTCTCTATTTGAGACTTATTTTAGTAGGTAAAACTTAAAATACGCTCTTCCGGCATACATTTCTCCTTTCATATTAGAGTTCGCCGCTACCGCAAACTCGTTTTCATTTTCGTGCTTAAGTTCGCTCGGTCCGATACTTATTCAACATTAATTTAATGACATCAAAAGTAATGCGTTGTTTTATTGATCCGTTATACAGTGGTGTTTTGTCTAGTGCGAAGAATCAACTTGACGATGAACGATCTACAATTGTCAATCAAGTAAACGTATGGCTTTTTATTTTTTAGAGGCCTTCTCCCGCAGTATTTTAGTAGGACATTTTTGTAGTCTTTTCGTTTTGGTTATGGAAATTAAAGTTTATGCCCCTTGGGCATACTTTTGGTTTTGCAACGTAGAATCCGCCTTCCGCATACATTTCTCCTCTTTCATATTTCGGCTTCCGCCCTACCGATACCTCGGTTTTCATTTTGAGACTTATTTTACTAGGTAACACATTTTGCGTCTTCTCTCGTTTTGGTTTTGAAATGAAAGTTTATGCTCGAGGCATATTTTTTTGTCTTTGTAAACTTAAAAATCTGCCCTTCCGGCATACATTTCTCTCATATTAGAGTTCGCCTCAATGCAAGACCGTTTTCATTTTTCGTGCTTAAGTTCTGGCGCGTCCGAGATACTTATTCAACATTAATTTAATGACATCAAAAGTAATGTGTTGTTTTATTGATCCGTTATACAGTGTTTTGTCTAGTGAAGAATCAACTTGATGATGAACGATCTACAATTGTCAATCAAGTAAACGTATGGCTTTTTATTTTTTTATTTTTGAGTTTGTTAATATGATATGTATACTTTGCATGCCGCATTCGTTGTTTTTGTTTATTCTCATTTTCTTTTCTTCTTTGTTTAATTTTTTTTTTTTTCGTTGTTTTGTAGTCTTTGGATAGCCGTTTGAAGAATTGATAAAAATTTTGTCAAAAGCGATTAAGGCCGTGGATAGCTTAGTTCGTGTACACGATGAAACAAAGTCATGTGTAGCAACAAAGTGCTAAAAGAACTTGTTTGGAAAGTAGACTTGACATTGAAAGTAAATTTGATATCATGGATTTATCAGTTGAAAGTCGGTTCGATCGCATAGCGAAAACAAATCTTGTAAAGCTTGTGCATCTGGTAAAAGACAACCAGATTTGGGTTATTCAGTGAATGATGAGGTGAAGTTCCAAGATTTGCAGGAATCTTGTAAAGCAAGATCTGTGAAGAAAGCAAAAAAATAGATAGTTTTAGTTGAGCAAGATCTGTGAAGAAAGGAAAAAATAGTTTGTCTTAGTTATTTTTGCACTATGTAATTTTGTTTTTTTTGGTGCGCCCTTGTGTTTTTTGTAAATGCAAATCGAAAGTACAACTTGTTTTGTGTTATAAATTTCAACTTTAACCACCTTTGTAATTTGATGGTGTTCATTTTTTAATCTCAACTTCGTCCGTTCATAAAAGCTGCTATTTTGTTGAAAATCCAAGTTATCCGTTTCCATCACAACTTCATGGTTGTTATATAATAAGTTTGCCTACGGGTCGGCATAGTTTCTCGTTATGTAAATAGAAGTTCCGCCCATTCCGAGCGAGAAATTAAGTTAAGAAAACTTGCCATAACCAAGAACAAAGACAAACCATTTGAAGTTATTTGACCAAACAAAATGCATTTATTGGGATTATGTTGTGACGGGAAGTTGTTTTTTTGTTGAAAACCAAATTTATGGTGGTTATGTAATAGGAGTTTGCCGGGGTCGGCATACTTTGTCATTTTATGAATAGAAGTTCCGCCCATTCCGGCATAAATTAAGTTTGCATAGTTTGTTTGTGTTATAAATTTCAACTTTAATCCCCACTTTGTAATTTGATGGTGTTAATTTTTAATCTCAACTTATCCGTTCATAAAAGCTGTTATTTTGTTGAAAATCCAAGTTATGCCACTTTCCATCACAACTTCATGGTGGTTTGTAATAGAATTTTGCCGGGTCGGCATAGTTTCTCATTTTATAAATAGAAGTTCTGCCCATTACGGCATAATTTAATTTCGAAAAGTTGCCAAAACCAAGAACAAAGACAAACCCTTTGAAGTTATTGACCAGACAAAATGCATTTATTGGGGATTATTTGTGACGTAATCTTGTTATTTTGTTGAAAACAAAAGTTATGCCATTTGCATCACAACTTTATGATGGTTATGTTATAAGAGTTTGCCGGGGTCGGCATACTTTGTCATTTTATTAATAGAAGTTCCGCTCTTTCAGGCAGAAATTAAGTTCGTAGAACTTGCCACAATCAAGAAACAAAGACAAAAGAAGATAACAACTTAATAAAAGAAAATAATAAAAGAAAGAGTGAAACTTAGTGTTAATTGTATTGTGCCGAATGTTTTATCCAATTTTCCAAAGATTTTAAAATGTTTTATAAGCAACAAAGCCCATAAGTATGCCGCTAACGGCATACTTATTTATTTTTTAAGCGGAAGACCCGCCGGTTCCGGCATAAATTTGAAACATGAAAACAACAGAGAGAATAATATTGTTATGTCCCAAGGCATACATCTATTAAACTTACCAGGATGTAGTATTTGAGATACCAATTTTGTTTCCCCGGCAAAAACTGTTATACCTGCCACAGGAGGCATAAATTATAAAACTGGATAATTAAATTTGATGATTTTTTTTTCTTTTTCCTCAATGTTTTATGGTAGAGAATTGTAGATTTCATGTAGGGACATTTATCTCTTTCTCTTATATAGTTTTTTATTATCAACAACAAGAAGATAACAACTTAGTAAAAGAAAATAATAAAAGAAAGAATGGACAGAAGAATAAATGTGTGATTGATGCTTGAAGTCTCAGTCTTAGTACTACCAAAGTTTTGCCATTTCTTTCAGGCAGAGTGCGCATTATGCATCAAGAATCATAAGATAAATTCATATAAACCATGTATAAGAGTGTGATGTTAGGATGACAATTTCCTCTTCCTGTATCGTCTTGAAAATGGATTGAGAGCTGGACTGTGGTTACAGGTTGCCCTAGTGTGTCCAAAGAACTTGCATCTACCACATCTGTATGTGTACTTTGTCGATTCTCTTCTTGGGCGATACCTTTTTGTTTGTTTTCTTCCAGGTCTTATTTTAACATCAGGCGGCATTATTTTAATATCCATAATGTTTTGTGGAATAATCCATGAGTCTTGATTTCCAACCGATAGTATTTCACCTTTGTATGTCTCTTGTGCTTGTTTCTTGAACCGATCCGCACGGTATGTAGATTTTGGCAAACTTCTTTTATCTATAACCGCCATGGCATGTGTGCACGGTAACTCGTCGGTTTGGAACTCCAAGCACTCACAAGTCATATTCTTCGTGTCTACATTGTATTGATATCCTTCATCTTTCACAACAAATTTGACGGGAGTTATGTTTTCTACCTGTGGAAATTGATAATATAAATGAGTGATATTTTTTCGGGCAATTTTCAGATTATGTGAGAGTTATGCCCTTTCCGGCATACTTCCTGTACAAAGGAAAATAAGAGTCCGCCTTCCGGCGTAACTATTTATAAAATAGGGTCTTAGTTGTTCCTTTGTCAAGCATAACTTTTGTGTTTGTTTGATTTTAAACTATACATTTCTCATAAAACTAAGATTTGAGGTGTATGTTGGTAAAATCTACTTACTTTCATTGTGAGTATAAAAACAGTGTCATAATTATGCCCTTACCGCATAATTCCATGCTAGTTAAAATAAGAATGTGCCCTCCTTCCGCGTAAATGAAGTATAAAAATGGGGTCATAGTTCTTCCTTTATACATGATAACTTTTTTGTTTGGTTAAAATTAAACTATGCATTGCTCACCAAACTAATATTGAAGTGTATGTTGGGAAAATGTACTTACTTTCATTGTGAAGCCTCTACTTATCTTTTCAAGCAGAATCTTTTCAGCCCAACATGTCGTGTCATGGGACGGTCTGTTGCATCCAATTTTCTCTCGGTAAAACCAATTTTGCGGCTTGTTCGGATGTAATCAATACATGCCATTATTGGCAACTCCCTTGCTTTCCTCAATACAGAATTCATTGTCTCGACATTGTTCGTTGTGAGCATGTTGTAACGCCTGTTGGTGTGGAATGAACGTGCCCATCTTTCTGGTGGTTCTTCTTCTATGTATTCTGCAGCTTTTGGGTCGATTTGTTGTATCTGTGACATATAGGTACGAAACTCTGCCTGTTTGTAGGTAGTTGCTGCATTGTAGAACAGTGATAGGATCGCTTCAGATGGGAAATATTTTTGCAAGTTCTTCTCCATGTGGTAGATGCATATTCCATGCTGGGTATCTGGATACGCTCTTTGATTGCGCTGCAATTGATGCGTGGCGATCGGAAAGAATTGATAGGTCTTTGCGCGTGCCAAACACCTTTTTCACGTGTCCGAAGAACCACCGTAGGATTCATTATTCTCGAGTCCGCAATACCAAATGCTAGTGGAAATATGCTTGTTGTTTCCATCTTTTGCTACAGCTATCATGAGCACACCGCGGTATTTTGATTTCAAGAAGGTTGCATCCACCATTATTACTCGGTCCGCAGTGTTTCCAACCCTCAATTGATGCTCCATAAGCGAAAAAAGCATACTTAAACTTATTGTCAGCGGTCCATTTGATGTTAGCAACTGTCCCAGGATTTCTTAATTTCATCATGTGAAGATATTGCGGTAGAAGTGTGTAGTTATTTTCTGGGGTTCCTCTTATGACATTATAAGCGTGTTGGAGGGAACGCCATGCTTTGTGGTAACCAATGTGCAAGCCATATCTCGCTTCTCATTTCTTCAATGACAAATTTGGGTGTTATCTCTTGTAGTGTATGGCGTACTAGGTCCGTAATGTATTCCGCTATGACTTTTGAAGTTGCATTCCTCATGTCGAGGTGATGAAATTTATTGAACAACTATGTCTCTTTTCAAAGTTAACTACTTTGAAAAGTTCGATCCTCGAACCTTGAACCGTGGAAACGCCAAATGCAGTTGGTTCAACACATCCGATGTAATACCGTTGCGTGCATGACTTTTCTACCTTGTACCGTTGATGACGAGTAATTGCAATGTTATTCATGCACTTTTTCACGGTATCTTTGTCTTTGAATAAAATGCCAACTTCTATTTGATCAATCGATGCACTAGGTGTCAAAATTTGTGTATCATTTTGTATCCTCTTCCTCTTGAGTGTCTTTCTTTTGTTGCATGGCTGTGTTTCTGCCTCTTCAACTGTCATGCTCGGAGTAAGTGAATTCATTGAAGTTGGATGCTGAGAAAGGTCATTGTTTACAACTTGCTCAATGTTTGGCGATTGCCATTGTAGCTGCTGAGGTGTATGGTTAGGAGTTACTATCTCGCTCTGCTCATGTGGAATCCCAAGGTTATGTCCAATAGGGCTGTGTTGTTCATCATCCAAGCCAATTTCGGACATGTCTTCTTCATAAGCAATGCAAAGTTGTTTGTCAATTTCCTCTATGGTTTGTCCTTCTGTCATTAGGATAGAGTCATTATGTTGTTCTTGTAATGGGTGGTTCTCCGCATCAGCTGAATTGAACTCTAATATGAAACGGGAATTTCTGAAGTTGTCATTGTTGTTGAGCAGGTACAGGCAAGTGTGAAGATCAATGTCGTTTTTTACACGCATCCCTTTGGATGTTTTCTCACTGGTGTCAAACCATATGTTGGCCTCTTTTTGCTGAGTATGTTGTGTATGCCCCGCAAATATCTGTCGAGTGAATTGTTGAAAATTTACACCATCATTGACAAGTATTAGCTTGGTTTCATGATTAACATAATTGTAGGCGGCGTCCCATTTGCCGTCAAGGCTACGTAGATGCATCTTGGTGTCATTTTTTTTGTTAAACTTCCTGCATAAAGAGAGATTCACTTGAGAAAAAACCAAAATGAAATGTATTTAAGTTGTTAGTTTTGAAAATTTGAGTTCTGCCCTTCCCAGCAGGTTTTTGTATGTAATGTCATGAAGTATGCCTGAAACGGCATACTCTACCATTTTGTAAACAAAAGTTCTGCCGCTACCAAAGATTCTTCAAAAACGGAATAATCGTTTCGCAATGGTTATTCCAATGAAATTGCAACAGTTATTTTCATGAAAATGAAAAACCTCCTCTGTCTTTATCCAATTTAAATCAAATCCATGCAACAGTTATTCCAATTTAAAATGGACTAATTTATACTTCTATATAAACCAACACAACTTTGAAGAGGAAAAAAAAAAAACACTTTACTTCTGAAAACCAGATATAATCACATACAAAATGAACCAAAACCAACATATTGTACATGTTAATGGTGGCCACGGGCAAGCACATGAACATGCCCATCCTCATAACCAAATCCATCCTAATATTGCAAATTTGCAAATTACTCATGAAATTGCTGATATCAAAAGAGATATAGATTTTCTGAGGGCTCTTTACGGTGCTCTAAGTAGAGAAAATGATGATCTGAAGAGAATTACGATTTGTAAGGCAGAGGTTATTCCAAAGACACTGGCCAAGTTGACGATGGGGCAATTTGGAATGGGTACACGTGAAATTAGAACCGATGATGGTAGTTTGGTACTTATGAAGTTAGGATTTTATGTTGCCTTTTATGGCATACTTGTTCGAAGTTTGTTCGTAACTTTGCCGAACGGCATGCTCTACTACTTTGTAAATTGCACTTTTGCCGTCTCCGGCATACTTGTTATTAAGGTGGTTCGTAACAATGCCGTTAACGGCATACTCTACTCCCGTAAATTGAACTTTTGCCTCCTTCGACATAAGCACTTTTTGTTTTGTCGATGATAATGCAAAGAATTGTTTTTGGTTAAAAAAAAATTAAAAAAAAGAAAACCTCCTCTACCTTCATCCAAATAAAATCAAATGCCTGCAATGCTTATTCCAATTAGAGGATTGACTCAACCGGACTGATTTATACTTCTACATAAAAGAACTTTTGCCTTCTCCGGCATACTTTTTATGAAATTGGTTCAAAACATTGCCGTTAACGGCATAATCTACTCTTTTGTAAATTGAACTTTTGCCTCCTCCGGCATAATGAATTTTTGTTTTGCTGATGATAATGCAGTAACTGGACTAATTTATACTTCTACATAAACCAGAACTTTTGCCTTCTCCGGCATACTTGTTATGAAATTGGTTCAAAACATTGCCGTTAACGGCATAATCTACTCTTTTGTAAATTGAACTTTTGCCTCCTCCGGCATAATGAATTTTTGTTTTGCTGATGATAATGCAAAGAATTGTTTTTGGTTAAAAAAAATTAAAAAAATGAAAACCTCCTCTACCTTCATCCAAATAAAATCAAATGCCTCACAAATGCTTATTCCAATTAGAGGATTGACTCAACCGGACCGATTTATACTTCTACATAAACCTTAACTTTTGCCTTCTCCGCATACTTTTTATGAAATTGGTTCAAAACATTGCCGTTAACGGCATACTCTACTCTTTTGTAAATTGAACTTTTGCCTCCTCCGCATAATGAATTTTTGTTTTGCCGATGATAATGCAAAGAATTGTTTTTGGTTAAAAAAAATTAAAAAAATGAAAACCTCCTCTACCTTCATCCAAATAAAATCAAATGCCCGCAATGCTTATTCCAATTAGAGGATTGACTCAACTCGGACCGATTTATACTTCTACATAAACTTAACTTTTGCCTTCTCCGCATACTTTTTATGAAATTGGTTCAAAACATTGCCGTTAACGGCATACTCTACTCTTTTGTAAATTGAACTTTTGCCTCCTCCGCATAATGAATTTTTGTTTTGTTGATGATAATGCAAAGAATCGGACTAATTTATACTTCTACATAAACCAGAACTTTTGCCTTCTCCGGCATACTTGTTATGAAATTGGTTCAAAACATTGCCGTTAACGGCATAATCTACTCTTTTGTAAATTGAACTTTTGCCTCCTCCGGCATACTTGTTCTAAATTTGCACACAGTTTACCTTAATTCAAGTTTAAATCGATAAGCATTGATCGATTTAAATTGAATTTACTATAATTACAATTTCAAGTAAATAAGCATTGTATACTAATTTAATTAAGGTATAAAGTAGTTAAAATCGAACAAAGCATTAAATCCAATCGATTCTATTTTGCCGAATAATTTTATAGTGCGTAATGTTCAATCCGAGTCGTATGTCATCTCGTTTCTTAATAATCGTGTCGTAGAAGATGATCTTTTTCAAATATTAACCATCTAAACTCCATAAAATCGTTAAATTGAGTTGAATTAAGATTTGTACCTTTTACCGATATTGTAGCAAAAAATCAATGGAGAAATCGCTTGAAACAACGATTTGAATAATTGAGAAATCTGTTTGGGAACGAAGTGGGAACGAAGGATTTGAGTTGTTGGTTTTAAACGATAGTAAGGATTTGAGTTGTTGTGTTTTATATGTATATATTTATACGGTTAGGGGTAGTAATGTCTTTTTACTATGTTAGTTTTGCTCGGTTAAGGGCAATAATTAAAGACCACCCGTAAAACTTTTATACATATGGTGATTATGTATATTGTGTCATATAAAATGGGCATAGATGCGGTATAAGATTTCTATCTTTTTTTTTTTTTTTACTTAACCTATCATAAGTATGTACTAATAAATTATTTTGGCTATTACGGTGCTCCGTATATAATTAGAAACTTAAGACATTGGAAAATGCCTTTTGAGAATGTAATATCCATCTTAGTTTCTTTTTAGGATATTAAACAAGATCGCAATAAACATCCGACTAATTTATTTTATCGCTTGTAATAATATTCAATTAATTTGATTATAGAATTACAAATAAGTAGGTAAGATATGACCCATGGAACTACACAAATGTAATCGGTTGTAATAGTAACTTTTAAAACATGAAGCTTGATAATAATATATTCGTAACTACTTTTGAAAAAGTAATCCTTACCCGTACTTTCTCTTGTCTAATGAATATTAGTACTACGGGAGTACTAAAAAAGCTATGGAGATTGGAGGAGAGATAAGTAAGAGACTGCCACATTAAAGTTTGATGGGGGCCACTTTTTTGGATAGTCATTCAAAAATGCTGCAAATGCAGCGCGTGGTATAGAAATACCAACTGAATAAATCCACCATTATCGACTTAACGCGGATACTTTTAATTACACGATATTGTTTGATTTTTTAATATGAGGTCCACATTTTTTTTTGATATTGCTTGATTTTTTAATATGAGGTCCACGTTTTTTTTTTTTTTTCCATGAGGTGGAGGTGGACGACAAAACCACCTCCAAACTCATGCTTCTATATTGACTTAATGAGGGATACTTTGGGGAATTACATGGATATTTCTTGATTTTTTTAATATGGGGTCCACATTTTTTTTATATTAATTGATTTTTTAATATAGAATCCACGTTTTTTTTTTATATTGCTTGATTTTTTAATATGAGGTCCATTTTTTTTTTTTTTGTACATGAGTTGGAGGTGGACGACGAAACCACCTCCAAACTCATGCTTCCATTTTTTTTTTTTTTTTTTTTTTTTTGCATGAGCTGGAGGTGGACGACGAAACCACCTCCAAACTCATGCTTCTATATTGACTTAATGAGGGATTCTTCGGGAATTATATGGATATTGCTTGATTTTTTAATATGGGGTCTACATTTTTTTTATATTAATTGATTTTTTAATATGGGATCCACGTTTTTTTTTTTTTTTTTTTATATTGCTTGATTTTTTTTTAATATGAGGTCGGCTTTTTTTTTTTTTTTTTTTTGTTTTGTGAGTTGGAGGTGGACGAAACCACCTCCAAACTCATGCTTCTATATAGTAGATATATAATTAGTATTAGTAAAGTAAAGCAAAGTTGACCAGGAGCATTCACATTTATCCCACAGGCCACAACCATATACCAGTGCACAAGCAAAGTTGACCAGGAGTATTCACATTTATCCCACAGGCCACAACCATATACCAGTGCACACTTATCTTCTCAATTCTTGAAAAACTTTGCTAAATGCCACCATCATCACCAATACCCATAGAAACTAAAATATCACAAAATGGCCAAAAAAATAATTTTCCAGCTCCCAAAATCTTAATTTCGATTCTCACTTTCCTCTTCTTAATCTCCCAGGTAAATTCTCAGCCAAATTCCAATCAAGAAAACACCATTTTACTCAAATTAAAACAACATTGGTCTACTTCACCTAACGTCACAAAATGGACTTCATCATTAGACCATTGTTCTTGGCCTGGAATTATTTGTACCCAAAATTCAGTCACAAGGATTCAACTTGCTTATGGAAATATCACTAAACCAATCCCACAATTCATTTGTGATCTTAAGAATCTCACCTCTCTTGATTTGAACCAGAATTCCATCCCTGGACACTTTCCTAATATTTACAACTGCTCAAATCTTGAATTCTTAGACCTTTCTTATAACTACATGGATGGCACGCTTCCTGAGGACATTAACCGCCTTTCGGTTAATCTTCAGTACTTAAACTTAACTGCCAACAACTTCAATGGTGATATACCTAAAGGGATTGGTGGATTAAGTCAGCTCAGAGTACTCGAGCTAACCGCAAATCACTTTGATGGTTCTTTCCCTGAAGAAATAGGCAATTTATTGAATCTTGAATCACTTGTGTTGAGCTTAAATAAGTTTGCTCCACAACCAATTCCATCAAGATTCACACAGTTGAAGAAATTAAGGAAGTTTTGGATGACAGAAGCAAATTTGGTTGGAAATATCCCTGAAAATATTGGTAACATGACAAGTCTTGAATTTTTAGACTTGTCCACAAATGGATTGAGTGGTAAAATTCCTGATGGTTTATTTCAGTTGAAGAATTTGAGTATAGTTTATCTATACACAAACAGATTATCAGGAATTATTCCTCAGGCAGTTAATTCATTGAATTTAGATTTTGTTGATTTGTGTAACAACAGTTTGACTGGGAATATACCAGAAGATTTTGGTAAGTTGACAAAGTTGACTGGATTGTCTTTGTTTTCCAACCAATTATCAGAAGAAATACCATTGAGTATAGGGAAGTTACCATCTTTGGTAACTGTTAAGCTATTTGGGAACAGGTTATCTGGTGAAATTCCGCCTGATTTTGGTCTATTCTCTAAGCTTGAAGATTTCCAGGTTTCACAAAACCAACTTGTTGGAAAGTTACCTGAAGGTATTTGCAATAACAAGGCCTTATCGAAGATGATGGCTTTTGGCAACAAACTTACAGGTAAGGGTGTCAATTAGGAGGGTTGAGCCAAATTTGGTGAGTCAAAATGAGTTGAGTTAATAAATATGTTGTTATTGACCACCCAAAAGTGGGGAATTTGCACGATTGTCCTTAATCGAGGGTGGTCTTTAATATTTGCCCCTCAAATTGCTGGTCTTTAATTTTTGCTTTTCGCCTAAAACTCCTGGGTTATGGGTTCGAACCTCGCTCAGTAAATTTAAAAAAAAATCACAAAGCAAAGTTTGACTTTTGACTTCAGGTATAAAGCAAACTCTCCCTTAAGGCAGAGTTTTGCTGAAAGACAAACCTCTACCTCAATTTTTTTACTCAACTGGAATTTTGCAAACCTCTACCTTACGGCATAACTTTTGTCCGAATAGGCCAAATATTCCTATGAAACTCTGCCTTGCGAATTTTTTTTGTTTTTTTGACTGAGCCGGGATTCGAACTAAGAACATCGGGGTATTAGGCGAAAGACAAAAATTAAAAACCGGTGCCCTTGAAGGGCAATCCACGCAAAAAAAGCCCAAAGTTTCATCAGTTGAAATGGGCTAAAAAATGGGTCATAGCACAACCTGCCCAGTTCTTAATAAGTTTTAGTTTCTTTTTTTGTTCTGTCTACTTTAACTTGTCCATTGTACTGAAAATAGATGTCCGATTTGGGAAACCGAAAGATAACTTAATATTTTATACCTATTTTACCTTATTATTATCAAGTACTATTCATTTCCGAACATTTTATTTGTTGCTTCTTAAAGGATGTGCTAAGTCAAAGACCGATGGAGGGAGTACCTAATGAACCTAATTTTTTCTTTATTATGGCTGATATATAACAGGAGTATCCAATAAGAAAAACATCTTTTTTGAAAATATTTTGTTAAAGTTACGTTAATTTAGGTTATATATAAGCCCAATCTAGGCTATATATCAGCGAATTATTAGATGGCTGTAATGGGTTGGCAGCTGGCCATATATTCATGAGCTAATTTTGTCACCCCTACTTACAGGTGAACTGCCAGCTTCACTTGGAAATTGTTCCACTCTGAAGTTCATTCGAGTCGAAAATAACCGTATTTCTGGTGAGATCCCTGATGGATTATGGACAGCAGAGAAATTATCAACCTTGTTGATACATGATAACTTTTTCACTGGTCAGCTTCCACATAGAGTTGCATCAAATTTATCCCTAGTTGATATTAGCAAGAACAAGTTTTCGGGCGAATTACCAACTGGAATGAGTACTTGGTACAGTCTAAGTGTGTTTAGAGCCAGTAATAATCTCTTAAGTGGTCAAATCCCTCAAGAGTTAACTGTTCTTCCAGAATTAACCATACTTTTTCTTGATGGTAATCATTTTTCTGGAAAATTTCCTTCGAATATATCGTCATGGAAGTCTCTTGTAACTTTAAATTGCAGGAAAAACCAGCTTTCAGGCCAAATCCCTTCTTCACTTGGCCTTTTACCAAATCTCATTGATTTGGACTTGTCAAGTAATCAATTTTCAGGTGAAATTCCAAGTGAATTAGGTAACTTAAGGCTAACTTCATTTAACCTGTCATCTAATCGCCTGTCCGGTAAAATCCCAAGTCAGTTAGAGACAGTTTTTTCCACGAGCTTCTTGAATAATCCCGGACTTTGTGGAAGTAATTGCAAGGGGGAAACTAGGTCAGACAAATTGACGGTTAAACTTGTTGCAGCTCTTGCTAGTTTAGCAGGAGTTACTTTCCTCGTGGCGGTTTTATATAGTCTGTTTGTGTTGAGAAGACACAGAAAAAGAAAGC
This sequence comes from Lycium ferocissimum, assembly GCF_029784015.1. NCBI lineage: Eukaryota > Viridiplantae > Streptophyta > Magnoliopsida > Solanales > Solanaceae > Lycium > Lycium ferocissimum. The sequence continues at coordinate 43,150,697 of NC_081350.1, read as the reverse complement.
AAGAATTGGTTCCAACATGGAAGCAAACATCATTCCACAAGTTAGACTTCACAGAATCAGACATTTTGCCAAATCTGACGGAAAACAACATAATCGGAACTGGAGGATCCGGACAGGTGTACCTCGTGCCCTTAAGCCGATCAGGAAACTACGTTGCTGTTAAGAGTATTTGGAGAAACGAAAGGCTGGATCGCAAGCATGAGAAAGAGTTTCTTGCAGAAGTTCAGATACTAGGCACGATTCGACACTCAAATATAGTGAAACTGTTATGCTGCATCTTCAGTGAAGAGTCAAAGCTTCTTGTTTATGAGTATATGGAGAATAGGAGCTTAGATATATGGCTTCATTCGAAGAAGAGGTTGAATAGTGCTTCGGGTTCCGCACCATATTTGGTCTTGGAATGGCCTAAGAGGCTGCAAATTGCAATAGCAGCTGCTCGGGGTCTTTGCTACATGCACCACGACTGCTCACCGCCTATTATTCATCGCGATGTGAAGTCGAGCAATGTCTTATTGGATACTCAGTTCAATGCAAAAATTGCAGATTTTGGCCTAGCCAGGATGCTACTCAAGCCTGGAGATAATACAGTGACTGCAGTAGCTGGCTCTTTTGGGTACATTGCACCAGGTATAAGACCATCGACTTATCTATAGCCTCATTGTAGAGTTAAAAAGTTGGGTTGATCTCTAACCCTATTTTTCTCCCCTTCCTCCAAAACACAATTCAATAACATATCAAGGGGTCGTTTAGTTCAGTACTAGTTATGCATGGATTATAATGCAGGGTTGTGTATGCAATAACTAATAATGTAGATGTTACTATGCCACTTTAAGGGCCTTTTTCCTTTAGTTACTCTTATACACGTAGTGCTAATACATGTACTCAGGTCGTTTGGTTGTTGGTTAGAGTTATGCAGGTATTAGTATATGCAGGGTTTAGTTATTCATGTATTAGTTATTTCATTTTCTATCCTGTATAAAATAATACATAGAATCCTTCATAACTTGTACATGTATTAGTTATGCGGGATTGTAAGCCGGTAACCAAACATGGTACTAGTTATGCTCGTTTTGATACATGAATGACTCTCTTCCAAACCAGCAACCAAACCACCCCTTAGTACACCGAATATCGCATAACTTATACGAGCATTGCTAATACATGTTGATTCTTTCATGTTGGTATTTCCAGAGTATGCGCGACAAACTAGAGTGACAGAGAAAGTTGATGTGTATAGCTTTGGAGTCATCCTTTTGGAACTGGTGACTGGAAAAGAAGCCAATCTTGGAGATGAAGATTCATGTCTTGCAGACTGGGCATGGCGCCAAATTCAAAAAGGACACCCTATGGCCGATTTATTGGACGAGGACATCAAAGAAACGCGATACTGTGATGAAATCTGCACTGTGTTAAAGCTCGGAATCTTTTGCACCAGCACATTGCCTTCATCAAGGCCTACAATGAAAGAGGTTCTGCAGATCTTGATCCAATGTAACAACAGTTCACCTACATCTGGAGAAAAGAAAAGTGAAACAGAACATGATGTTTTACCACTTCTTATGAACTCTAGGAGTGAGAGGATTGAAGAAAATGATGGTAATGGTTTTATATCACTTATTTGATGGCATTAGAATATGATAAGAGTAAGAAAAGCAAAGAATAAGACCAAAGATAATGTATTAGGTAGTGGATACTAAGATTGTACATACTGTATTAGATCCATAGTGTTGCTACAGAAAATTTTCCTTTTCAATGTTGTCTTTACTCATTAAATAACTGGCAAGAAGGAACATTAAAGCCATAAACTGAAGATCAATTAGATAATGAACTGTTGGTTCTGAGCATACCTAACCATTTTTCAACAATTCGAAGTGCTTTCCATCCAACGAAGCAAATGATTGACACATCATGCCATCTGACGAAACAAAAAATACCAAAAAGTTAGAAGTCACATCTAATAACATTGATTCAATTGGCAATAAATGCCACCAAAGCCCAATACTGTAGAAGAAATTAAATAAAGTACTCCAAATTGAAATCCATATGTATCTATGCGATCGAATATAGAATTCTGTTTACTCAATATTGAAACGAGGATATGCTTCGTAAAAATCCAGAAAATTAGAAACAAGGAAGATTGCACTACCTCAGTAATAATAACTTTCTTTTTGGCAACAATAAATCTTGTAAAGATTACACAAAAATGTGTCAACTAAAAGAACTTTATCTGTATCCTAGCTTTATCTCTGGCCAGTGAAGAAAAGATTTAAGCTTAAACTTGGAACAATATTTACAATTACTATTTAATAATATTGGTATTTTACAATATTTACAATTACTATTTAATAATATTGGTATTTGAATTATTATTACATTGTGATGAATCAAAATTCTATATCGCTATATTAATAGGGGAAAGAACCCATATCAAAGGAATGTGTCTCCAGAGCCCAACGAAGCTGCAATTGTGTACTATTATGGCGATGTTACGATTTTCAGTTTGTTCTCGTGAGAAAATGATCAAAATGGTCCTTAATGTATGGGGGTTGGACTATTTTAGTTCTTCTTATGTAATACGTAACCAAAATAGTCCTTAATGTATGAAAAAAGTGACCATTTTAGTTCTTCATATATACCATACAACCGAAATAGTTGTATGAAAAAAGTGATCATTTTAATCCTAGACATTAAAAGCAATCGTACAAGTAATAAAAATCTGTTAAGTTTAACCAACCACTTTTTTTAGTTCTTTCTTTTGTGACTAATCGCTTGACACAGAGGAAAGGAGAAAAAAGTTTTAACAACCCAAAGACAATGTGATACTTCTTCTGCAAAGTGATTCTTCAAAATAGGCTAAAATATTTAAAGAGATTTCTACTAAATTATGCAAATGTTTATGTTTTCTATTAGTCAATCTTGCTACAGTATATATGCTCTATGCTATAGCGACATTTCGAACTCGAGTAGTTTCCTTGAAATTTCTGAGCAATTTCACAGTAAAATCTAATAAAGTTAAAGACTTGTTAAGTCGTTGAGTCAATTCCCAACCAGAAGGAGACCAGCATTTTTTTATTGATCTCTTTTTAATTTTGCGTCTTTTTTTATTTTTGATTTGTATTCCAATTTTGCGCTCGTAGAAATTTTTTAAAAGAGAGCGGTTTCATTATTTTGCTAGGAAGTAAAGCGGTTAGGGTGCGAACTATAAAAAAAAAAAATATAGGACAGGATGCAAATTACAAAACAGGATGTACGTTAGGGTTGCAAAATGCAACGGAATCCTCGGTATTCCTAAACTTGCCCTTTTTTTTCATTTTGACACCTCAACTAAGTGTTGTTCTTATTAAATCCTGAACTTGGTCTCAAGTGTGTCTATCAAACACAATCTGACTTACATGACATATATGGTGAGTTTCATTTTTTTTAGTCTCGCGCGTGAATGTCAATCGCATCCTACGTGGAAAATTTAACCAATTAAAACATCCCACCATTTTAATTTGGGCAATTCGCAAGAATGCCCTTATTTTGGGGTGGTCTTTAATTTTTGCCCATTAAATTGGTGGTCTTTAATATTTGCCCTTCGGGTAATACTATGAGGTTTGGGGTTCGAACCCATGCTCGGTCAAAAAAAAAAAAATCGCAAGGCAGAGTTTGTAGCAAGTTAGGCCTTAGGCAGAGTTTTGAATGCAAAACTCTACCTGGAGGCAGAGGTTGCAAAACTCTGTCTTGCGAATCTCAACTTACGCTTTGCGATTTTTTTAAAAAAAAAATTGACTGAGTGAGGATTCGAACCCGGAACCAAGGGGCTTCTAGCGAAGGGCAAGACTTAAAGACCACCAATTTGAGGGGCAAAACTTAAAGACCGTTGCCTTTGAAGGGCAATCCGCACAAAAAAAATGTTTTAATTATACACATTACATATTAAGTTTTGTTCTGGTTTTTTAGTTTTCAGTTTTGGTTTCTTATTTTTCAGTTTTTGATTTTCTAGTTTTAGTTTCCAGTTTTATTTTTCAGTTTTGGGTTTTTATTTTCTAGATTTGGTTTTCAATTTTGGTTTCTTATTTTTCAGTTTTAGTTTCCAATTTTGATTTCTTATTTTTCCAGTTTTGTTATTTGATTGGTTCAAGTAGTGGCTCTTCACTTGTATAACACAGTAGCACACTTCTTCCTATCTGATGTGTATAATTAAAATGGTTGGGGTGTTTTAATTGGTTGAATTTTCCAAGTAGGTTGCGATTGACATTCACGCGCAAGGCTAAAAAAAATTAAATTCACCATATATGCTATGTAAGTCATATTGTGTTTGACAGACACACTTGAGGTTAAATTCTGGGGTTCAATAGGAAAAATACTCAGTTAAGGAGCCAAAATGGAAAAAAGAGGCAAGTTTAAGGGTTGCATATCCATTAAGCCTATTTTTAATATCTTGAATTAAATCCTCTCCAGTTTCCACTCCTTCAAAATCTCTTTGTTACTTCCTCTCTAAGTTTACAACACAATACATATTCAGCAAAATTCCAAGTCTTGATATCTCCTTCTTCCTATCATTTCCACATTGTTCTATTTCTTGAGTTCTTGATTATGGCAGCTTACAGTGCTGTAATTTCTCTTCTTCAAACTCTTGAGCAACTTCAGGAGAGAAACCCAAAGCTCATCCGAGGTCGACTTGCTAAAACACTCAAATCTGTTCATGCTACTGCTTTATATTTTCAAAATGTTCTTGAAGAAGTTGGCAAGACTAGGACTGATCACCTTGAAAAGATCAAACGTTTGGAGGAAAAAATAAGAGTTGCTGCTAATGATGCAGAAGATGTTGTTGAACTAAAGTTTGGTCAAATAATTAAAGGCTTAAGCGGGACATTTGGACTAGAACGTATAATTCTAGACAGGAATTTGCTATCAGTTGTTGAAAAAATTGATACAACAAAGAAAGAAGTGAGAGAGATTATTTCTGGTTTTGGCACAAGCACTCATCACGCTGATGATGAAGCTGACAAGTCTTCTAGAAGGAACGCAATGCTGCCAAATTTGGAAGATGCGATCGTGCAGGGACTTGATGACGACTTGGAGATCATAGTTGAAAGATTGAAAGAATCACATTCGGATCTAGACATTGTTACTATAACAGGCATGGGTGGCATTGGCAAAACAACACTCGCTAGGAAAACTCATGATCATCTCCCAATCAGGTATCATTTTGACATTCGTGTTTGGGTTACAATATCTCAAGAATTTCGAAGTAGAAATGTGTTGTTAAATGCTTTACATTGCGTTTCAAAGCAAATAGATATTGCCAACGGAGAAGACTATGATAAGAAGAATAACGATGAGTTAGCAGACCTGGTGCAGAAAAACCTAAAGGGTCGAAGATACCTTGTTGTTGTTGATGATATTTGGAGTATGGATGTTTGGGATAGCATAAGAAGAATATTTCCTGATTGCAACAATAGGAGTCGAATCTTATTGACTACTAGGGAAACAGAGGTAGCGAAATATGCAAATACTAGTAGTCCTCATGAGATGAAACTCTTGAATTTAGATAACAGTTGGAAGTTACTTCGTGATAAGGTGTTTGGAGTAGAACATGATCATCCTCCTGAGTTGGAAGAAATTGGAAAGAAGATAGTAGAGAAATGCCAAGGACTACCCTTAACAATTTTAGTGATTGCGGGGCATCTCTCTAAAGTGGCCAGGACATTAGAAAGTTGGAAGGGTGTTTTCCAAACATTAGGTGAAATCATTGCTAGTCATCCAAATAAATGCTTAGGAGTTCTCGGTTTGAGTTACCACCACTTGCCTAATCACCTTAAACCTTGCTTTCTTTCTATGGGTGATTTCTTAGAGGATTTTCAGGTTGAGACTTCGAAATTGATCCAATTATGGATAGCAGAAGGTTATATAAGGATGTGTGGAAGTGGTAAAAGCTTGGAAGAAGTGGCAGTAGATTATTTGGAGGATCTTATCAGCAGGAACTTGATAATGGTTAGAAAAAGGAGATTCAATGGTGAGATAAAAGCATGTGGAATGCATGATCTACTGCGTGAGTTCTGTTTGATAGAAGCTGACACGACAAAGTTTATGCATGTTAAGAGGACTTACCAAGTCTCTACTCTTCCAACGCCGAAGCATAATGTTCGTCGCTTCAGTTTTCAAACCCAAACTTATTCACCTGATGTTTGTTGCAAGCTATTACCCCCTGTTGCCAGATCCTTCTATGTATTTACTCAATTAGAGCTACCTTGTGCAAACCGTTACGTCTCCCCTCGTCATAGGGTGGAGCTCCTTCCATCTTCACATGGAATACCACATTTTGTAACATTTGAAGTTTTCTCCCGCTTCAAGCTTCTCAGGGTATTGGCCATCTTCCATGAATATGAAAGGTTCGGTTCATTTCCACTGGTGATTACAAAGCTATTTCATTTGAGATATCTTGCAGTTAGATGTGAAGGCAATCTTCCTGCATCAATCTCAGAGCTTCAGCATTTGCAAACTCTAATTATTCATGGGAATGAATATAGACATTCAACTTTACCAGGGAAGATATGGATGATGAAGAACTTGAGGCATATACATCTAGGGGGATCCAATTATTTACCCAATCCTATAAGAGAAAGTACTCTAAATAAGCAACTCGTGACAGGGATGCCAAATCTAGAGGAACTTTCTGGTCTTTGTTCCACCAGTTGTACAAATGAAGTCTTTTCTGACATTCCCAATCTAAAGAGACTGATCATCAGCCAAATGATAAATCCCAGTCAAGTCTTGGTTACCAGTCAACTCATTGATATGTCTAGGTTGACAAAACTCGAATCTTTGAAGTGCACCAGCTATTCGTTTCATACACTGGCCTCCATCAAGAGGTTTGTTTTCCCAAGATCACTTAAGCGGTTGACGTTAGCAGGGTGGTATTTTTTCCCTTGGGAAGACGTATCAACTCTTGTCATATTGCCAAATCTTGAAGAGCTCAAACTTAAAGATCAAGCACTCCGGGGTGAAGTATGGAGATTGAGTGATGGATGCAAGTTTGAAAGACTGAAGTTGTTGTTACTTCGCGGCCTAAATCTTGAGCGTTGGGAAGCTAACAGTGATAACTTCCCCAATCTAAAACGCCTTGGTCTGAAGAAATGCAAACTCCTGGAAGAAATTCCAAGAGATTTTGGGGAAATTTGTACTTTGGAGTCAATCGAGCTACATAATTGCAGCACTGCTGCTGAGGTTTCTGCAAGAGAGATTGAACAAGAACAAGAGGACATGGGAAATAATTGCCTTAAGGTCGACATCCATAACAGTAACATGAGCAGTTTACAAAGAAAGATGATCATTCCAGTTCGATGCTTCACTTGTGGGAAGGTAATCGGAAACAAATGGGACCAATATCATGAACTTCTCCAAGCAGGTTACAAAGAAAAAGCTGCACTTGATGCACTAGGTGTAGTTCGATATTGTTGTCGAAGAATGTTGACGACACATGTTGAGTTCATTGACAAGCTTCTCAGCAAAAACAGTTTGGAGGAGGGCAGTTGAGAGGATTCCTGATGTCATTTAAAATATAGTGCTGCTCGAGAGGTTGTACAGGAGGCTATGAAGGTTATACACCTGAATTGATGGGCTTAAGTATCATGTGTTAAGAAGCTTCTCAGCTACAACACATGTTAGATGTTGGTTTATAACACTTATTTGATGGCATCAGAACATGATAGAGTAAGAAATAGCAAAGAATAAGACACAAAGATAATGAAAACTAGGAGTCAATCGAGTGAAATGAGTTGTATTACAGGTAGTAAAAACTAGGATTGTACATATGCATTACATCCATAGTGAAATTTTGCTTTTTCAATGTTTTCTTTACTCATCAAATAACTGGCAAAAAGGTATCAGACGATTAATCAAAAATTTATGATTGACCCATCATATCATCCAACGTAATAGCAAATATCAAAAAATTGGAACGCACAACTAATAACATTGATTCCAATTGGCAATAAATGCCCCCAAAGTGCAATACTGCAGAAGAAATTAAATGAACTACTCGATATACAATTCCATAAGTATCTATGAGATCGATTATGCAATTCTGTTTACTCAATATTGAAAGGAGGATAGGCTTCGTAAAAATCCAGAAAAATAGAAACAAGGAAGATTGAACTACCTCAGTACTATAACTTTTTGGCAACAATAAATCTTCTAAAGATTACACAAAAATGTGGAAACTAAAAGAACTTTATTTGTATCCTAGCTTTATTTCGGGCTAGTGTGGGAAAGACTTAAGTTTACACTTGGACAAAAATGATCCTTAGAGGCCCCAAAAGTGAAAAGATCAGCATATGGTGTTAAGCTGAAGAAATGTGCTCATTTTGGTACATTGAACCATGGCTCACTTCAAAGCTCACTCTTGCATGACATGGTGGGCAAGGAAGCAAGAAATATTTCAATCGTCTCGGAGAAGAAAGTAAGAAAAGGGTTCTCTTTTGCATGACCATGATCAAGATTCCTCAAGTCCGAGGTATTGGGAATGAGACGCAGCCAAAAGTGCAGCTCCAACGCCTGAACCATCATTCGCCTGCTCAATGACTATGCTGTCCGCAGCCTCTCCGAGCAACTCTTTAATAGTTCCCTCCAAGCAGTTTCTGAACTCGATGTAATGCTCGAACAATGCACCGTCCACAGCTACGACAGACCTCTGCTTCTCACCGTCCTTCAAAGTGTCTCTTCCCAATTTCTTGAGGATGCCCATGATCCCTACTGCAGAAAGACGAGCTCCACGAAAGGTGATAATGTCGCATAGCTCTACGATAATTTTCCTCATTTTCAAGGTAGAATTAGGTACCTGGGACAGAAATATATTATAGCAAATAGGATGAGAAATATGTAGTTCTCCACTTAAGCCTAGCCAGCTTAGTGATGCTCGACAGAGGTAGGACTAGGATTTTAGGTTTATGAGTTCTGGATTTTAGAAAAGATAGCTTACTGCGTTCTGGACAAATTATTTACACATATTGAGTGAATTTTTTAATACAAATGCAAGGTCTCGACCAAAGCAACTGAGTTCTGCCGAAACCGTTGTTGAGATATTATGTAATTAAATAAATGAGTGCCCTCTCTAACAGCTTAGGCTTTTAGATGAGATGGTAACACTCTTCAACATGGTATCAGAGCAAGCAGATATCCTGGGTTTAAATTTCATTGCCATCCATTATCAAAAAGAAATTCCACATGCTTGACTGATGAAAAAGAATCAAATGTAAACAGAACCATAGCCCCGCCCCTGATGCTCCATGGTCTATCAGATGAAAAAAAATGACAAACTTCAAAGATTAATAATGTTTCACTTGAACAAATGTTTGATCTTGAGTACCTCAAAGATATCCTTAAGCTTATCACCAACCACCTTGAGATCAGCAGAATTGTCATGATGCATAGCCGCCATGTCTGGAGTCCTGCATGCATGGTAATAAATAAAAAATTTCACAAGATTTAACGCTTCAAAGTTTATATATGCTGAATAAACGTACACAAATCTAGTCCAACAAGAAGAATAACTCACATTGTAAGAGATAAGTGCAACTGTATAAACCTTAAGTTGTGCCTAAGGAAGTATTTGCATGGAGCATAATAAAGTTATATTTTTTATGAGAACACAATAGACTACCTCAATATGAATGGAGTTTTCAGTTTTGGCGGGACATAATCACCAAATAATGAAGCTTCATCAGCCATTCTATACAATACTCTACGCAAAATTTCTCCAAGATACATCCCAGAAATAAGCTTCTCATAAATCTGCCCAGTTAGCCAAAAGTTCAGAATCAGATGTAAGCTAGAAAATGTAGAAAACGGAAGGGAGTTGTTTTTGTTACCTGCTCCCCGGGGTTTAAACTGTCAACATCAAGACTTTGGTCATATTCTGTTACTGGAAGATGTGATGAGCAGAAATTACCCCATTCCATGTTGATAACCTTCAAAGACCAGACAAAATTACATTAAAGATACAAACATTTGATGCATGCTTAGCTCCAAAAAAACATAAGATTTACGAAACCAAGGAAAATATTTTAAAGAATAATGAATTAGGCAGATATCAAGTCAAGTATTACTCCCTCCATTTCAATTTGTTTGTCTTAGTTTGACTGGGCACGGAAAGTAAAGAAGAATTGTGAATCTTGTGTTCTTAAATTAAAGATATGTTTAATGTACCAAAATGCCCTTTAGTTTTGTGGTCTTAAACATGCCATGTAAGAGGTTGAAATTAAGGAGTTGTCAAATTAGGAAAGAAACATTCTGTTTGAAACAGACAAAAAAAGAAAGCAAGACAAACAAATTGAAATAGAGGAAGTATGAAATGTCACAAGCAAGTACCATCTCTCCTGATTTAGGCAACAGACCATGCCATTTGGGAATTCCATGGGCCCGCTCAACATATGCTGCATTGGTTCCGGTACCCAATATTACTGCAGCAATGACATCAGGATTATTGTACCGACCTCCTGCTAACGTTCCAACAGTATCATTGACCTGAACAACCAAGTCAATTAAGAAATTCAGGTTCAGGAATCGCTTCATATTAAAAATCAGAAATGTAAGACATACAAAGACTTAACACATAAACATCATCAGCTCACTTCTATTTTATAGAAATTCAAATAGAATTTGATCGCAGCAAAACTTACTAAAGCAGCCACACGCACGTCAAGGCCAACCCTTTCCACTGCCTTTATTAACTCTCCAACAACATCTTTGCCAACCTATGTTAGATTCCGTGAGGAGTAGTTCAGCATCGAAATACATACAATATAGAGCCCGTTTAGATTAGTTGACTGAAAGTAGCTAATAAGCATCAAGTGCGTACATCCTACCCTTTACAGACCCCACTTGGGGACTACAATGGGTATGTTGTTGTTGATAAGCATCAAGTCCTTAAAAGCATTTTTCGGTGTTGAAACTGATTTTATAGATGAGCAGTTATGTGTTTGGATAAAAGTGTTGATGCTGATAATAGGCAGTTAGCATGCTTGGTAAAAAGATGTTGAAAAGATTTTTTCTATTATAATGACTGAAATGACCTTGAAGCTATTTCTTAAAATATAAATTTGAAAATATTTTTACACAAAAAATGACAAATAACAGAAATATAACAGAGAAATAATTAAAGTTATGTTATCGGAAGAATATTTTGAGATTACAAAAGATATTAGGGATAAATCGTAAAAGACTTGGTCAAACCAAAAGTGCTTATAAACGGTAAAACTGTAAAAGCATAAGCTAGGGGTGACCCACCTATGGTTGACTTCATCTTATAAGCACTTGCGGTGTTTGCCGAACGCGTAGATAAGCAAAAAAGTACTTATAAGCTCGTTTGACCAGCTTATAAGCTTAATCAAACACGCCTCATAGTTGGAAAAGGAAATTTTATGCCGTACTTTAAATTAAGTTGGTGAAAAACAATGAAATAATCAACCAACTCTACATAAATAAAGAGTTGTCTGCATTAAATCCTCATCAATGCAATAACTCTATATGACTAACCGCATCTTCTATGGAGAAGCCCTTTGTCCATTTAATAAGAGTTCCTGATGCAATTGACATTTGTTTAACCGGGAAAGAGAAGGTGAAGCCCAACTCCCTTTGTCTACCGGGTGGAAGATGAAAATCATCACCTTCCGTAGCAACAAATTTTGCAAGTGCCGTGACAATAAAATCAAATAACGCCTGCAATTACCAGTTTGAAGTTTAATTATATAAGTATAACCCTGAGTGGATTAAAAAAGTTGTAAGTTGCATAGATGATACGGCTTAGACTTACATCAGATGATGATCCGGCCATTATATTCTTTGTGTGTGTTGTGTGTGAAACTTCTTTAACTTCATGTTTAACTATACGCTTTTCTTTCCCACCCAACTGCACACGCATCACACGGAAGTTTGTGCCACCTAGATCCAATGCATAAAACAGACCTTGTTCGTCCCTAAGATGAAGGAATAAAAGTAATACCAGATGTTAAACTGAAGTAAATATACAAGATATACATGCAAAAACATAACCCCCACCCCCTCCCCCCCACCCCCAAACCTTTTAATGCACCACAGAGGCCTATTGGCAGCAGCTTTTGGAAATATAGTTCTGTTCTCTGGAGATAGGACAAAAGAGGAAAGAAAAAAGAAAAGAAAGCTGCTATAATTCTCTTGATCCCTCTTTTATTTTTTACTTTTTGTATCCACAACTCAAAAACTGATTTATGTCACAGTATTATTATCTTGGGATCTAACTTCATTATATTGAACATAGAGATGAGAGTATCAAGACTGAGCCAGAAAATACTTGTCTAAAAATGTCGGTGAAGAAGCGAAAAAACATGCACAATAACAAATAATGAGCAGATAGGAAAAAAAATGGAACCAAAAAGACCGTGTTATCTCCATTGTAACTGTTAAAGAATGAAACTGACAATGTAAAATTTAAAAAAAAGGTGTTCAAGATACAAAACAGGAAAAAAGAATATAGAATAAGCAACTTAATCAGGATCTATACATCGAGTGTCCTGAGGAAAGCATAAAGTTTGAAGGGAAAATGATATCTACTGTCACTTATCAGTTAGCAACTTCTAAGTGTGACTCTAAGTTCAATAAATACTTCAAATGATAGGACAATAGACCTTTCGAGGGATAGAGTTTAATTTATGTCATGCAGATTGGTCCATGTTCCCTAGTTCTAATGGAATGAAACCATAAAAGCAACTTTGTCTTTCTCTTGTGCTTAGTAACAACCTCAAGGTAATCACCTTAAGAATATCAAAAGAATAACTAAATAATAAAAAGGCCCAATTTGAAAGAGAATATATGACAACATGAACTACTAACAGTATTAATTTTATCTCCAAAACCAGAATCAATGAATCATTTGTAGAAACACAAACAATCTGATATAATATAACTCCGCCTCAGAAGCTAAAATCAAGAGACGTACACACACCTCCAAGATCACAGTTTTAATAAAAAAGAGACAAATTCTTGAACACCCAAACAAGCAAAAATCAGTTTCTTCACATATATACACACAAGTACTCACCCAGTGTGGCGGCTATCAACTTTTAGCTAATAAGCATCTTGAGTTTGCCAATGAATCATTTGTAAAAACACAAAATATCTGATACAATTCCACCTCAGAGGGCCATAAGCAAATATCAAGAGACAACACATCCAACAGAGGCAGAACTTGTCGTCCAACGCATAGCTCGTTTTAGTTGTTGGGTTCCCAAGTAGAAATTTATACATATTTAATGAACTTCTTAATATAAATATAGGGTCTGACAAAATTGGATTCGTCCGAAGCCGTAGCTAATACTATAGCTCCACCACCCACCCACCCACCCCCCACCCCGCCGCCGCCGCCGCCTCAAGATCACAGCTTTACTGAAAAAGAGAGAAATTCTTGAACACCCAAATAAGCAAAAATCAGTTTCTACACACACACACAAATACTCACCCACTGGGGAGGTTATCAACTTAGCTAATAAACATCTTGAATTGGATAATGAATCATTTCTAAAAAACACAAAAACTCTGATATAACTCCGCCCCAGAAAGCTAAAATCAAGAGACAACACCTCCAAGATCACAGCTTTATTGAAAAAGAGACAAATTCTTGACACCCAAATAAGCAAAAATTCAGTTTCTGCACATTATCAACTTAGGTAATAAGCATTTTGAGTTTGCTGCCACATTTAGACTAACAATTTTATATCCAGATTCAATGAATCATTTGCAAAGAGACCAACAATCTAATATAACTCCACCCCAGAAGCTAAAATCAACAGAGTAAAGGTTTCCAAACATTTAAAACACCTCCAAGACCACATCTTTATTAAAAAAAATTGACAAATTCTTGAACACCAATATAAGCAAATATCAGTTTAGTGCACATATACACACACAAATACTCCACCCCAGAATCTTAGCTAACAAGCATCTTGAACTTGCTGCAAAGACACACAATCTGATATAACTCCACCCCAGAAGCAAAATTCAACATAGTAAGGATTTCCAAACATTTTACAACACCTCCAAGATCACATCTTTATTGAAAAAGAGACAAATTCTTGACACCCAAAAATGAATCTATGCATACACATACTTACCCAGTGGGGAGATTATCAACATAACTAATAAGCATCTTGAGTTTTTACTGGCACCTTTAGACTAACAATCTAATATAACTCCACCCCAGAAGCTAAAAACAACAGACTAAGATTTCCAAACAATTAAAACACCTCCAAGATCACATGTAAAACATCAATAGATCAATTTATGCACACATATACAAATACTTACCCAGTGGGGAGGTTATCAACATAGCTAATAAGCATCTTAAGTTTACTTCCACCTTGAGAAGCAAGTCCAGCATGCATCTCTACAGTCATAGCATCAGCCACTTGCCTTAATTTACCTATTGGAGTTGCACATTTCTCTTCAAATTCTTTCAATATATCCATAGCTTTTTCCCACTTGCTAGAATTTTTCTTATGGTGTTTCATTAACAAAATTGCCACCCCACATATTGCTGCAGTACATACAATTGTTGTGCCTACAACCAGTTTTCCCATATTCACTTGTAATAACACTAACACAATTGTTCTTTTTTGTGTATATTTAGCTGAATATACTGTATATCAACTGAATATACTGTCAAGATTGTAGTTTTTTTGATTGATTTTGTAATGGGGTTGTTAAAGATTCATAATTTGATGTGTGGGAGTGACAGAGAAGACAAAAGAAAGCAAGAAAAAGAAGGGAGTAGTGATTTTTAAGATTGTTTTCTTTTATGTGTGTATTCAACTGAGTGTACTGTAAAGATTGTAGCTTTTTTGATAGATTTTGTAATGGGGTTTGTTAAATATCCATAACTTTGATATGTGGGAGTGACAGAGAAGAAAAAGAAAATAAATAATCCTTCTTTGCTAATTTTAGTAGCGTATGGCCATGCGATTTAAAATTATAGTTTGAAATTAAACGTTTGGACATGTGATTTCATCTCATGATTTTAAATTATGGGATGAAATTTTAAATCATGCAAAAAGATATAATTTGGGGTTTCAAATCATGTTCAAACGGCACATAAGTGTCTTAGTTGACTCAAAGATGAAGTTCAAAAGATTATGGGAGATTTTTTAATCTTATGATCTTAAATTAAAAATAGTTATTTTGAGTACTTTAAATCTTGCGGTCTTAAACTTGTCATATAAAATGTTGAAATTATAAAATTTACTAAATATAGAAAGATACACTCTTTCTAAACAGACGGAAAAAAAAAAAGAATAAGACACCAAAATTGGAACGAGGGTAATTTGGAGTTGCAGAGGATATTTAAGATTGTTTTTTTTCTTCTTTTAGTGTGTATTCAACTGAATATACTGTAAGGGGTCGTTTGGTGCATGGTATGTTTCGGGATATCCCAAAGATTAATTTTTTGTACCATGTTTCTTAAAGGTATAAATTTATCCCGGATAAATTTATATCTGTACTCAAACAAGCGTAAAATGCATCCCATCCCAAGAGATGGGATATCCCTTCTTATCCCACTTACACTGAGATTATCTTTTAGATGGTATAAAATAATTCTAATAGATGGGATAAATTAATCCCGAGATTATAATCCCGGGATAATTTTGACTATCTACCAAACGACAAAGATTGTAGCTTTTTTGATTGATTTTGTAATGGGGTTTGTTAAAAATTCATAATTAGATGTGCAAGTGGGAGTGACAGAGTAAGGGGAAAAAAATATTGTAGTTGCAGTGGACTTTAAGGTAACATGGAAGGAAGATGCCAAGAGTAGGTCCCTAAAAAATAGATCCTTTAATAAGCATGTAGTTTCAATCTGATTTTGACATGCAGTTTAAAAAAATAAAAAAGAATTATAAATTTTATAATCGTAATCTAAAAATATGTCGAATTTATTGAATTGCTGTTTAATGTAGTAGTTTTAAATATGTCATGTGAAAAACTGAAATTAAAAAGTTGTGAAAAAAAAAAAATTAAACCAACAACAACAACAACAAAAAATTTAGTGTGATCTTACAAATGAGTGTGGGAGAGCAGGATGTACTCAGACCTTATTTCTATCTTTGTGAAGTAGAGAGTAGGTTTCCGGTAGATCATCAGCTCAGAAAATGTATCTGGCAATCTTTTTTAAACAAACTAAAAAAAAGTAAAATAAATTAAAAACAAAGGAAGTATAAAATTAATGAGGTTTGTAGAGGGTAAGAAGTACTCAGAGCTTACCTCTATTTTTGTGAGTTTATGAGGTAGAGAGACTGTTTTCAATACACTCTCGATTCAAAAAAAGTACCTGACAGTCTTTTTTAAACAACCTAAAAATAGTAAAATGAATTAAAAACTGAGGGAGTATAAAATTAATTTTGATAAGGAAAATGCTTGGTTTGATCCTTATCAAACTCTGTTAAAGAATCTTTCTTTGTCTGTCTCTATCTATGTATTATTTTGGGATGTGCACCAAAATCTTTAAGGGGTTGTGTACAGTTTATCGACCCTACCTTAATCATCAAAAAAAGACAAACAAAAGATTAAGAAAATACTAGTGGTAATAGCCACTAGCCATTCTTGCTATTTAACAAGAATATCTTCGTTTGTGCAAATGCCAAGAACTACCTTTCTTTTGGTTTTGAGGGGAAAAAATGGAGTTAACTCCCTAAAAAGTCACTTATATTTTGATAATTACCTTTTAATATTATTTTTGTTTCTTTTAAGATTATAATATTACTTAATTATCCCTATTTTTTTCAAAAAAAATACTAAATATTACAAAACCCTCCTTATAAAATCCTCTTTCTCCCTTAGTCAAAGATGCCATGTCATATTCAAATTTTTTTTTTTAAATAATAAACTTATGGAATAATTTCAACACCCTCCAAATTTGCCTTTATAATACTTAGTTACCTTTACACTAGCTTCCCTTGATTCTTTTGTAATCAAATTAATTTTAAATACTAAAAATTATTTATGTTGCTAATGTATCCTTCTGTAACCTTATTCATGATGTTTAAACTTTTGACGATAATAGTTTCTCATTGATCGTAAGATTTTTCCTAATTTATAACTATCTAATTTTATAGGTAAAGTGTTGGGTTTTTTTTTTTTTTTTGGTCCTTGAAAATTTTAATCTGGAAAGCTAAAACATGAAATTCAACAACTGTGATATGAAATTTGATTCAAAAAGCTTGGACTTCATACTGCTTCATTAATTATTTTAAAGTCTCACGCTGTATATACAGTTTCCATCCCTTTTTCATAGATCTAATGATGCTCCTTCTACCAAAAAAAAAATAGTATAAAATCTATTGTAGTTATACAACTATAAGAATCTAAAAAATGGATTATTCATCTCACCCTCTAAATACTAAAAGCGTGATGTGCTCCTTTTAGCCCAAATACTATTATTAATAACATGATTATAAGAACAAAGAGAAATATTACCGTAACATTAGAATTTATGATTTCTCATAGTGATATTACATTAACACTAGAATTTAGAATTTCTTATTTAGATATAAGATAGTTTTAAATTTTTAGCCTAACTATTAATATAACAATCCTAACAATTTTAGGGGAGGGAACTGTTACGAAACATTGTTCACATAATTAAGTTATAAAAGGGTAAATTTGAAATATATAGATTTCTAATTATTTAAATAAGTTTGGTTACAAAAATTGAAATAAGGGATGTTAGTGTAAATATCTCGAACCACAAGGGAACTAAGCGTTATCAAGACAAATTTGGAGGGAGGTCTTTAAAATTATTCCATAAATTTATTATTAAAAAATAAAATTTTAATGTGACATAGAAGGAGGATTTTGTAATGTTTAGTATTTTTTGAGAAAAATGAGGATAGTTGAGTGATATTCTAGTCCTAAAAGAAACAAAAGTGATATTAAGAGGCAATTGTCAAACATGGGTGACCTTATTAACTCGAAAAATGGTAAAGTTACACTCCATGTCAATGGGAGAAAATATTTATGTCACGCAGTTTATATTTTGAGTTTATTATTCGATTTAATTTATATTTGTGTATAAACACTTTTTATATATTATTATACACTTTGATACAATGATACATAATGTATTTTTTTCAGATATAATGTTGTACAATATTATATATTGAGCTATGTGACGTAATATTTTATGTTAGGTTGTAAATTTTTTAAAATTTCCCACATTAGTAATAATTTAAGAGACACTTCTCAGTTTTTACTCCATAACGTTAATATCTCTTGTGGTTATGATATTATGTTCACCTCTACTATTTTAATTCTTTTTGTAAGATCTCCTTTATACAATTATCATTAATGTAAAACAAATGTGACAAATTTGTCCTTTCTAATATAAAACTCTTCCAATAAATTATTTATATGAATATCTTCTTAACAAGTTTTTTAAGGATAAAAACAAGTTATTTGATCACACACATTAAACTTCTAAGTAAAAAGGCAACCAGTGACTTATGACTAGGCACAAATTGACTACTTCAATTCTTTAAAGCATCTTATAATTGCTTTAAGCGGTCAACTTTAGTTTATTACTACTAAATTAATTTTCGGAAAAATAACCCTATATGGCTATTTAGAAAAAATAATTACCTGAAAATAGCTCATATTTGTAATATTATCCGAAATGGCTCAATTTCTAACCTCACTTCAAAAGCCTGTAAATGTGATTTCATCAGGCTTGGGGTGCCTTGGATACAACTGAAGTGATAATACAATTGAAAAAATGTTGTATATTGTTATATACAATCAAATTTTCTTGGATATCTTATACATTATTATACACTCTATACATTGTTATACACTTTTATACAAGGTTGATACATTGTCTACTCTAAATGTATAAAGTTGTATAATGTTGTATTTGTGAAAAAGTGGCTATCCGGGTGTAATTTAAAAATACGACTACACAAATGTAATTTTATATGCTAGATTGTACATTATTGAAATTTTCCCATAATTTTTTTGTTCTCCTATTTATAGAAGAAATCAAGCAACTCTTCAATCCGAGAGCAATAGCGCATGTCTTTTAGTTACTAGTTTAATTGGCAATTTAGTCACTTACTTTTGGTGTTTCTTTTCTTTGCGTATTTTCGAAAATTCTTTTCTTTATTATCCTTGTCTTTTGGTCGTTCTAGTGTTTAATGTGAAGACAAGTGTAAAGTGTATGGCAACCTTATTTGGCACCAAGTATATAAAGCTTAATTGCTATTTTAAAAATGTGAAACCTCTTGCAATCTTCCTCATCTCCACTCCAAGATCAAGGAAAGGGCATCCTGGTAATTGAATGCTCATTTAATTATATGGTACTTTTTTTAAAGAGATTATAAAGAAATAAAACAAAAGATGAATAAATTAATATTCCTTCCGGATCAAAAAGAGTGTCCCTTTTTTTCTTGGGTCAAAAGAGTGTCCACTTATCAAATCAAGAAAGAATTAACCTTATCTTTCCAGATTTGCCCCTGTTAAGTGCTATGCAATCAAATCCTAATGTCTATTTAATTAGGGGCAATTTAGTCAAATTATCTATTTTTGTCTAGGAGTTAGTATTTTCTTAAGGGATGTGTAAATGGCTCAGTGAGCACTCTTTTTTATCCGGAGGGAGTACAACAGATGAAATTGTATGTATAGATGTCCTCCATCTCGATGCATGTATCACCAATGTACATAAAAGCCAAAGAAGCGAATTCAAAATTTTATATCAAGGGGGCTTTTGATAACATTATATTTTCTTAACAAAAGAAAAAAAATTATGTGCTACAATTAAATTATTTATTCATAATTTATATGTACAAAGGTTGAGCTTAAATAAAGCTGCAATAAATGTGGATGTAGGCCAGTTCACTCTGGCCAAAACTGCATTCATGCAAAGTGGCGGATTTTCACTCAGGGGTTCAGAAAAAATAACAAAAGTTAAATATAAAAAATAATGTTGAATAAATTAGTACTCCCTCCGGATCAAAAAGAGTGTCCCTTTTTTTTTCTTGGGTCAAAAAAAGTGTCCACTTATCAAATCAAGAAAGAATTAACCTTATCTTTCCAGATTTGCCCCTGTTAAGTGCTATGCAATCAAATCCTAATGTCTATTTAATTAGGGGCAGTGTAGTCAAATTATCTATTTTTGTCTAGGAGTTAGTATTTTTTTAAGGGGTGTGTAAATGTCTCAGTGAGCACTCTTTTTTATCCGAAGGGAGTACAACGGATGAAATTGTATGTATAGATGTCCTCCATCTCCATGCATGTATCACCAATGTACATAAATGCCAAAGAAGTGAATTCAAAATTTTATATCAAGGGGCTTTTAATAACATTATATTTTCTTAGCAAAAGAAAAAATAAATTATGTACTACAATTAAATTATTTATTCATCATTTATATGTATAAAGGTTGAGCTTAAATAAAGCTGCAATGAATGTGGATGTAGGCCAGTTCACCCTGGCCAAAACTGCATTCATGCACAGTGCTGGATTTTCACTCAGAGGGTTCAGAAAAAATAACAAAAGTTCAGAAAAATAATGTTGTTCCTGGGGATCAAATCTAGGACGCTAGAGACAATTTTGAACATCCTAGACCACTTGAGCTAACCTTTTTTGCATTTATTTAAGGTGTTCAAAAATTAATACATGTACATAAACACAAAAAATCTACACTATATACACAATATAATTTTTTGTCGAAAATGTTCGGCACCCTCTAAATCCGCGCCTGTTCATGCATGTATAACTACAATTTAGCTTTCATCATTATGATATAGAAGAAATAAGAAACATAGACTATGATACAATTAATTCAATGAGCATATAATCAGAGTTTTCAGTTTATGATTTTTCTCCATCTCCATTGTTATCTATTGCGCCGCTTTATTAGGATCAATAAAGCTGAAGTATAAAATAGTTCTAGGTGGACAATTTTGAGATTATGGGTTATGAATTTTAAAAAATATAATTTATTGTGTTTTTGATAATTTATTTTTATACATTAAGTGTAAATATAAATACAGAATTTGAGTCAAAATTATTAAATTCTTTGAATCTGTAGGCGAAGTTCTAACTCCGCATCTAAAGATATTGGTCCAACACGATCAATAGAAAAGTTTACTCACACTTCATGTTTATGCCAAAATCATCTTAGTTTATCCTATTTACGCAAGAAAAATTAAATAGAAATATGGATTAATAAATTATGCTTTTAAGTTTTATATATATATATATATATATATATATATATATATATATATAGGTTCTTTGAGGTCTTTCTAGATTTTATATATCCTAGTAACTTATATTTTAATCCTGATATTATATCTATTAATTCTTGTAGTCTTAACTGGTTTTGTTTGGTACTACTTAATTTAATATATTCTGGGTATAGGTTATTTAATTCTTTCTGTAATAACTTTAACTAATTTTTCTATTTCCGTCTTTGTAGGTAATTTTTCTGGATTAAATTTTTTAACTAGAGTCTGGACTTTCTTTTCTAATTCTAATTCTTATATTTTTAAGTAATCGAGATTTTGTTCTACTTTTTCGATAGTTTTCTTTTGCTTAGTCTGGGATGCTTCTACCACCTCTAATATTCTAGTAATGTTTTTATTATTTTCTTGTATTTTTCACTAAAATTTATGACTAAGAGCCCGTTTGGATTGGCTTATAGCTTAAAGCTGTTTGCAGCTTATAAGCTGAAAAAAATAAGTTGGGGTAGTCCAACTTATTTTTTTTGGCTTATAAGTTGTTTTCAGCTTATAAGTTCGCTTTAGATAAACTAAGCTAAATGGGTCCAATTATTTTTTTGAGCTTATTTTAAGCACAAAATGACTTTAAGCTGGCCAGCCAAACACTCAAAAAAGCTGAAAACAGCTTATAAGCCAACTTATAAGCCAATCCAAACGGGCTCTAAATCTACTAATGTGTTCAACTATTTGTATTCACTATGTAATATATGGTCTCCGTTACTATTTTTTCTAGTTAATCCTATTACTATTAATCCCATATGCATTAGCGTCCTTCCAGTATTTTTTATTTGTCTTAAAGCTTCTGAATTTATTAGATTTATAGTTGTAACTTTGGTTCCTATGGCTGACAATTGCTCTTCTCTATAATGTCTATATAATTGTGATGTTCTTAAAAACTGTCCTATGTTGTATAAAGTCTTTGAATTTAATAGTTTTAATTGATTTTGTTGGAAAATCTGTATGTCTCGGTCCACATCTATTACCTTACTTAACTGTTGGTTGTTTTCCTCTGGTGTTCTTCTACTTAAAATTCTTGATAAAAAATTATTACCTATTCTATTAGCTGAAAAACTTACTCTTGGTCTTGCTTGCCTTTCTGTTTCTCCTTCGTTTCTTGATCTAATTGGAAGAAGGTCCATTTTTGTGTTTTTCTAGTTATTTTGACTTTTTCTTTTTGAGGTGTTATTTCTACCTTTTTTAATTGGTCTATTAATTCTTCAACTTCTTTAGAAGGCTCTTTATTTTTCTCTTTTCGTTCACTTAACAACCGAACGCGCTCACTTATTACTTCTAACCTTGGTACTATTAGTTCTATTTTCTTGATTATTTCTAATATTAATGAAATTATAGTAATATTTTGTTGTAGTGTTATTTGATCCGATTTAACGTTAGGTATATAATCTTTATAATCTGCTGGTAATGGTATAGACTTTTCTATTAATTTTGAGGCTTCTTCTTGGGCTAAAGTTGGTCTACTCATGAAAGAGTGATTTCTTTTAGTTCTTCTACTATCTTTTTTAATTCTTTAATATCACTAGTTAAGACTTGTACCTGTTGCGTTATTTTAGAGACTATTTGGGTTGTCTTTAGTTCTATCTCTTTTGGTCTTTCTGTAATAACTTTAACTAATTTTTCTATTTCCGTCTTTGTAGGTAATTTTTCTAGATTAAATTTTTTAACTAGAGTCTGGACTTTCTTTTCTAATTCTAATTCTTGTGTTTTTAAGTAATCGAGATTTTGTTCTACTTTTTCGATAGTTTTCTTTTGCTTAGTCTGGGATGCTTCTACCACCTCTAATATTCTAGTAATATTTTTATTATTTTCTTGTATTTTTTCACTAAATTTATGACTAAATCTACTAATGTTCAACTGTTTGTCTTCACTATGTAATATATGGTCTCCGTTACTGAAATTACATTTTATAATACTATGATCTTTTAATGCTCTATATTTCTTCTCTGGATATATTCTTAAGTCTAAGTATTCTAAATTTTTTAATGTATCTATTTTTCTAGCTTTATTTATTATCCTAACGGAATCTTTATTTTACAAACTTTCTTCTGGTACTCTATACTAGTTGTAAATCTTTCTATATCTTCTCTTATACCGTAATTCCCACGTTATAGCAGAGATTGTTTCTTCGTTAATCTGACTTTGTAAGAGTCTATTGTTTATTAGTGATGATAATGTTTTCGAATTTATTATTTCTAAATATGCACTTAACGTCTTTTCTACTTATCTATATTCTCGTCTTTTATCTATATCTCTATATAAATATCAATGATTGATAGCTATTTGTCTAACAAAGGGTAGTGTTCTCATATAATTAATATGGTCTAAATCGCTTGTGGTTCTTTGAGGTCTTTCTAGATTTTATATATCCTAGTAACTTATATTCTAATCCTAATATTATATTTATTAATTCTTGTAGTCTTAACTGGTTTTCTTTGGTACTACTTAATTTAATATATTCTGGGTATAGGTTATTTAATTCTTATTTGACTTTTAAATGATGATCTTGCATCTATTAACCTAAAGGCATAAAGTTTACTTGTTGTTCTAAATTGCCTAATATAGTCTTCGGTTAAATATAGCGTCGTTGGTAAAATGAACTTCCCAAAGGAGATTATTTCGAAAACTTAATACTTCTTTGTATTATGATTTAATTCTTCTCTATAAGCTATGTCTAAATAGTTAATGTGTTCGGTAAGGAACTTTCTTGAGCTTCTAAGGTTTTCTAGTCTTTTTCTAGTAATATAGATCATGCGATGGTGAAAACTTATATGTTTAGCAAAACGGTGTTGTCTCATTAACTATTGTCTAATAAGTAGGTACAAAGTGTGCTTGCTTTCTTCTTTCTAGCAGAAAAAGGTCTTCTCATATAATTTTAGATAAGTCTAAGGTTCCAAAAATCTTCTCGCTCTGATACCAATATTAAAGGGGGGTGGTAAATTTTTCAATAAGTTCTTTCAATAAGAAAAGTTCAAAGGACAATGCAGGAAATTAAAGTTGTTTTTAAATAATTTTTTTAACAATCCTACTCGGTACTTCCTCACTCCTATATTTCTTCTTATCATGTAGTTATAATTAATTTTCTGTCGATCTCCCTTTTTTTTTTTTAACAGTAAAATGAACAGTAAAACGTAAACAGTAAGACCAGGTCTCCGTTACTGAAATTACACTTTATAATATTATGATTAAAAAAAAACCACTGTTCATATCACTGTTCACTTTACTGTTCACGTTTTACTGTTCATTATATTAAATCTGGATAACATTTTAACATAATATACCCCCCAACACCCCCCCCCCCCCACCCAAAGTAAAAAAATTGAAGTTGTTTGAAATAGTAAGTTTTTTAATTACTTAATTATATTACTTCTCAAAATACCGTTAACTTTACTCTCCCAATACGTAAGTCTGACTATTTTTTATGAGCCCAAGCATATAAAATGTCTTATGATTTTTTGAGTGGAAGTAATTCAAAGTTAAACTCAAACTTATTATGTACTTCAATATCATATTATTTTCATAACACTGTTATCTTTTCTTGGCACATGAACGAAAAAAACAAGACACAACGTCAGCCATTTGTTCATCAAAAGTGAAATATTCTATAGTGACTTGTACTAAATACTCAGTGGTCGTTTGGTTCAAGGCATAAGGTGGGTTATCGTGGCCAATTTTTATACGCGTTTGGTATAAGGATAAAATAATTCAATAAATTTATACCTTGTACCAAACGTGGTATAAAAATTAGCTACTGAATAGCCCACCTTATACCTTCTTAACCCCTTATCTTGATTATTTTATACCATCTTTTAGATGGTATAAAATAATCCCACTATATATGGAATAAATTAGTCCCATTATAATCCCGGACTATTTCGACTAGCAACCAAACGACCCCTCATAGTACAAGTCATGTGATGTATTGGAATGAAGAAAATTAGAATTCAGAAACCTGTATATTCACAATTTTTTAGTACCCAATTGGACCAATTTGCACATAGTGCCAATTATCAATTACCTATGAGGTGACGTATATTCTATTGGCTCCACGTTAGGTGCGCACATATAGCCATTATCTCGAAGTGACTGACGGATGGCTAACGAGAAAATTAAACTTTACAGGTATTGAAATTTAAACTACACGAGAGATATGATTAGAAATAAAGATATTTAGAGCAAGGTGGGGGTGACTTTGGTGGAGTTACAAGATGAGGGAAGCGATGTTGAGATGATTCAGACATGTTCAGAAGAAATGCGCAAACTCTTTAGTTTCTTATTCTTTGATTCTTGTTTTACTTGTTGAGTCTTGTATTTCGATTGTCATAGGATTTTGTGGTAGTTAAATTGTCGTATTTAGCATTTTTCCCTTGGCTTCGTTACTTCTGTTATTTCTTTTTTTCGGAATGTTTGTTTTGCTTTTCTTTGAGCCAAGGGTCTATAGGAAACAATATTTTGACCTCCACGGTAGGGATAAGGTCTGTGTACACTCCACCTTCCCCAGATGTCATTTTGTGAGATTACACTAAGTATGTTGTTGTTGTTGTATTGAATTTTAGGACGGTCGATTTCAAGTATTAGTAAGTGGTTTAATTTTGAATTAAATATTTGTGTATATTTAATGAATTTCTTGTATACGACTTCAGTCAAATCTATTGTGTTTTGTCGAACCCGTATCCTGAAGACTACCTCTAGCCCCGGTGGCTAGAGATCCGACACTTTTGATATGATGGTAGTCATTTTTATGAAATAGTTTTTGAAATATTATCATTATTTGATTGGTGAATAAAAATATTGATATTAAAATTAAATAATTATTTTTGCAAATAAGATAGTGTATTGATGAAATTTTTAAATATTAAAGATTAATAATAATATCTAAGTGTTGGTTGAACCAAGTGATATGAAATTATAAGTTAGATAGTTATAAGAAAAATAACTTTCATCATATATACAACAACAACAAACCAGTGAAATCCCACAACGTGGAACCTGGGGAGGGTAGAGTGTCACCTTACCTTACTACTACCAAGCGTAGGACATTGCTTTCCGAAAGACCCTACTAAGAAAGATAAAAAGAGGTCAGACAAGGCCAAGAAATTCAAAGTGATATGAAAATAAAAATAACGAAAGCGCCTAAGCCATGATGAAGCAGTTTGCAAAGGGACAGTAGCTTCACAGATAAGAAAATATATTTTATTTATTTTTAATGGTATATGTTTTAAGTAACCAAACACCAAAAAATTATTATTTCATGAAAAAGGACCCCAATAGTATCAAAAACATATTAATATATGCATTATTGAGTGGTGTTTTTTCCTTTTCCTTTGAATTTAGTACTCTCTTTTGATCACAAACAATTTAATAAGAACAAGAAACACGAACTATTGCTCATCCTCCTAAGTAACACTGATAAGTGATATCCCTTTATAAGAGTTTTATCGATTTCCCTGTCCCTTTTACATGTCGCTATACGGTCATTTGCACTTATGTGCCTATTTTGTGCTGGACTTTAATTTCTGTCCCTCAAATGGGCTGGTCTTTAATTGTTAGCCTCCAAAATAGAACTTATGTCTATAGGGACATAAGATACACATCATAATATCTATAAGTTATACCATTACCCTTAAAGAACTTACGCCTCACTAGGCATAAGTTCAATTTTGAATGACAAAAATTTAAAGACCAGCCCATTTGAACACAAAAATTAAAGGCCAGTCCATCTGAAGGACAAGTCGTGCAATTACTTCGTCGCTATAACATATTGGGCTTCCTTGTAATACAGATGGGCTGGGAGACCATGGGGTCATTGATACTTTTGGCCCTATTTTGTGCTGCTCTTTAACTTTTGTCCCTCGTAACAAACAATTTTTTCACTGGGTATAAGTTTACATTTTTACATCAAAATATCCCACAAGTTATGCCCCCCATGACGTTTTCCCTTAAAGAACGTATGTCCACTAGCCATAAGTTCGATTACTAAAGGCCAAAACTTAAAGACCAGCCCATTTGAAGGTCAAAAATTGAAGACCAGCTCATTTGAAGAACAATTCGTGCAATTGCATCTGCATTACCACATGCAAGTAGGAGCCTCAAATAGGCGAGTTGGATTATACTTTGACAAGTTAAAATGGGTTACATCATGACATCTAATGTTTGTTTGGTTCAAGATTGATGTGTTAGTTTGAATTAAACAGTGGATCATAACCTAACTCGTCAAGTCAAAATAATTTCTCGTTTGGTTTGTTTGTTCATTTATGATTTATTTAGTTACCATATCAAACTAATAGAATTTTTTTCTTTTATTTATCGTGACTATATCAAACAACCCAAATCCATAAAAAAAAAATTGTATTTTGTAAGTTCTCTTATGGGTCAGTCTAAACTCTACAGTCTACACAGTCTAAATTGGCATAAGGTTTTAGATGTCCAAACTTAGGCTATTGTAAAATGACACCAATCGACTTGTTCAAATTTGGACGATTGACAATTTGACTGAATTATGGATTAAGTTTAACATCTTGGCTTTAATCGCTTGTTTCACAGGCCGGGTCTCACTCAAAATGTTTACCTTCCAAGAGAGTAATGTCTCAACATTTTATCCTCCTCGCACCGTTGTGTGAGATTTCACTGGATATGTTGTTGTTGTAGGTTTAACATCTTGCATGCAAGATAAGTACAGTAATACAAATGTACATATCTACTAATTAAGTTCACATATATTACACAAAAAAAATTTGAGTGTAAACCTATTCGTATTCACTTATTCCAAATTCTGAATTTTCCTTTAATAATAGTGCAGGTTTCTATCCTATCCAAGTAAATCCCCGTCGTCACTTAAAAAAGAAATGAAACTATAGGGATGAACGTAAAAGAAATGTAGTCAAAATTGTACAAAGAAGCCACTTTTTGGACCGCTTTCAAATACTAGCCAGTATTTAAAATTCATTGAAAAATAGTCACTTTAATGCGGAAACATCATGACAAATTCAAACTTAAACAAGTGAAAATTTCACGATATTGTGCTGATATTAAATTCCATTATAGCAAATGGATTTCGAGCTTAAAAAAGGTGAAACTCCATGACAATGTCTTGGAATAGTGTCATGTTTTGTCCCGCATAAAAATAACTAGCTATTTGTCAATGAATTTTCCAATTACAAGTTTGAAAATGATTATTTTTAAAATTTAGCCTTAATTTATTCCTTCCTCGTGGTCCATCACATGCAGAACTAGGAAACATAGGTCCGTGATGAGTAGTCCTTCAGTTTCCTTTTACGTCTTTGCATTCTCAGTCTTTGGCTTTTATTACATCTTTTTGTCACATTTTGTTTGCTATTTTTAGCTTTCTATATGTAGACTACAGCAGAATAAAGCTACTCTATATACACATTATTCTTTGGGAAATAATTAGTCCGTAGATTTTATAGTATAGGTCGATAAGGATATGAATTAAGCCAATAAGTGCAAGGTTGATGTAACTCTCACTGTAGCAACAGTGTGCAAATTTATCATATCTCTTAAAGATCATTTAATACTCCTTTGTAGCTACAGTGAGTAATCAATTGCTACATATTGTTAAAGTACAAGTTCTTTGAATAATACCAATAGCTTAAAACAGTATAGTTCGAGTTCAAAGCACATGGTACATACCATACTCAATGCACGATAAATCCGTACTAGATGTTTATAGTATCAAAGTAAGTAATTTAAACTTGAGCAATTGAAAATTCAAATGAAAAAAATATATAACTTCTTAACCATGATTAAGCGAAAATTGTATATGAAAGACACGTCTTGATGAAAAATATATCTTGTTCATCAAAGAGATTCAAAGACTAATGTACCTAGACATTCGACAAGATGATCAGGGGTGGAGCTATAGTATTAAAGTATGGGTTCACACACCCAGTAGTTTTGGCTTAGACCAACCTATATATGTATTAGGAAATTAATTTAACTGCGGACATAGTAATCAAAATGAGTTATTGAATCATGTTGAGTTTAGAACTCATAAATTTCATATTTGGCTCTGCTTTGATGATGACAGAGGGGAATCTGCAATACTTATGATTCAAGCGAACTCAATAACTTTTATTCAAACTCTATATTTGCACTAAAATATTTACTAAATATTTATCTGAGAACCCAATTATTATTGGATACTATTAATTTGAGTTCGATGTAAAAACCCATAAACTTCAAATCCTGAATCTGCCTCCTACGACGGTAGTGTGGAACTTGAAGCTATAAGGTTATATTGAGTGGTGGAGTCATTGGAGTTTAAAAAAAAAATAGATATATGGTCCGTCAATGTACATTAAAAGTACGTCAAAATCAGAGAAAGTGGATAAATTAAAGAAGCTTTTTATGTTTTGGAAACATTATAATTAAAAGCCTTCTGAAATTACCACAGTGTTCTTTTTACCCTAGATATAACGTATGTACACAGAGGAAGCTGTTTTGATCAGTTATTATACAGATAAGAAAAAGAGGTACCAAGAAAATGAGTCGGTGTGATTCTTCCAAGATTATATATATGTGGAACACAAAAGCCAAAGGATAAATCCAAATTGAAGTAACATCATAAGATTTTGGAATTTTGATAGCATTAATTTACTAAGTGTTAAAAAGGCATTGAAAATAGACTCAAGGATAACAGTTACAAAAATGAAAAGTAGTTGAGGTGACAGTAACAGAGTTCGAACTTGATACGTAAGAGATAATAAATGCACATTATCACTGCATACAATAGTATTATTTCTTCGTAAAAATTGGTTTGAGAATATGAACATAGCAGCATATGTTTACAAGAATACTCTTTTAATTTCCTAATACCAGTTTTCTTCTTAAATTGAATTAGTTTCCAACTTGATGGTTTAGGAAAAACAAAACATTATCTATAGTATACTCTTTGTTTCCAAATTTATATTTACTGTTCTAATTTGCGGAGTGTTTAACTGGTTACTCCCTCCGGCCTAAAATACTTGACCTGTTTAGCTCCCAGAGAGTCGACTATTTTAATTTTGACTGGCATTTTAACATGTATTTTGTCACCATATTGATATGAGAAGAAATGCAACCTATAGTATTTTTTGTATAGTTTTCAACTATCTAACTTTTAATTTTAAACTATTGAGTTGAGCTAATGTAATTTAGCTCCGAAATTAGTCAAAAAGACTCTCGCAAATGAAACGTGACGAGTATAATTTGGGATGGAGGGAGCATTAAATAAAACACTCAGTGTGGCTTATAAATCATGAGTTCGAATCATGAAATATAACGAACCATGTACTAATGCTTGTGTTATGATAGGCAACGTACATCCAAAGGCGGATATAGCCCTTTGGTACCAAATTCATTTGCCTCTAATACTTTTGGTGAGCTGCACAAATTTATATATGAAAATTTACTAAAATTGTAATAAGTACTTATGAACCCATAATTGTAAACATATAATGGGTTATATATATGGTAAGAACCTTAAACATTAAACTCATAAATTTAAATAATGGATTCGCCTATATCTACATCGCATTCCTTTGAAGTGTGTCCCTTTTGCAGACCCTAAGTGAACATTTAAGGAGAAATAAATCGTAATTTAAACAACGGAAAAAGACAAAATATATCCCTATACTATCATAGATTGATTAATTGGGATAATTTCTATAATATACAATTCAACATAAAATATTACATCCACGTAGCCATATTTTAATTTACATCCGAATAGCCTTTTTTGTTTTGTTTTTTGCAACAGTGTTTATACAGACGATATACAACATTATACAATTATTGTAGACAATATATAAACCTTGTATAATAATATATAAAAGGGTCATTTCTGGTAATATTAGAAATATGGGCCATTTCGGATAAATATTTTCTTCAAATAGAATTAGAGTGTTATTTTCCCTAGTTTGAATATACATTTAGTATCACTATCCGTTTAGTTAAGCCACTATTGTTATACTACGACGAAAGTACAACAATACAACATGATTAGGAGATCTTAGTACAAATTCAAGAAAGGATCGATGTACTGTATATTACTCCTATATTAGGGAATATGTACTTCCAAATTTGTCCAAGCATTGATCACGAGAGTGTAAAGACCTCTCTCATGAGTGCTCTTTGTACAAAGGTATCTTCTTCATATAGTAGCACTTATAGGTACTTTTTATAGTTGGATTTGAATAAAATTTCTTCACCTTTAATTAGAGATTTTAGATTTGAGCCTTGAGAATGAAAGAAGTCTTAGTACGGATACGCGACGCAAATCCGAATTAATCGAGACTCTAAAAAATATATGAACATCATATGAAGAAAAGAAGGTAAACTTATTTATTCACATCCAATGTTTATGCTAAGCAAATAAAAAAAAAAATGTGCTGCATATAACTTTTTCTGCAAAAAATTAACCATGATTAGGTAATAGTATTCTCACTTTAATTTATGTTTCTCATAATAAAATTATTTAATTTTGCATAAATACCGGATAAATCTAAGTAGTTTTTCCAAGGGTGGATCTAGACCTTCGATGCTACTGATTGTTTGAGGCTTAATGTCCAAACTTCAGTTTTCTTTGTGTTTTGTACATAAATACACTTCGGTAATAGAATTCTTTAATTATCAAAACAAAACCACTAAACTTTCCACAAATATTAAATTTAAACTTATAATTTTTAAACTAGAATGAATTTTACTCTAGCGTTTTTAAAGATTGAACCCATCAAATTAAATTGAATCCGCTCTAATTTTCTCGCATACTCTATGACCACGTAACCAGTGTCATAAATCACCCACGCCTACAATTATTTATTTAATTAAAGACACTGTGCTCCATAAAGTAATTTTTATCTCCTTTTTCCATCTTTAGTCTTTTTCCTTTTTTCTTTTCTCTTTCTTGAGCTTCTGATTGGAAAAAGTTGAAAGTTGCAAAAGTTTCAATTTTCAATAGAATCTGATTCTTATTTTTTACTAAAGTCTAGAAAGTCTTTTAAGTGGGGACGCATTTCCTCGAGCTTTGACTGTTTAGATCTATCAATAATTCACTCTTTTTATTGCCTTTGTCACCAGCTTTTTGCATTTTTTTGTGTTGTGTTTGGTGGCAGGCAATTTCTCATTTGTTTCCTTTAAAATTGTTTATAGGTTTAGCTAACAGCCTATTCTACTAATAAGCTGCCTTTTAAAAGAAGAATAATTTGGTGGATTTTAACAAATACTCCTATATATAAATCTACATATATTTCAGCCGGGACAGATGTACTATTTACGATGCGAACTCGACAGGATTTTAATCCAAATCATGTGTTTGTCTTAAAAAATATGTTTAATATGTGCAAATTGTAAATTTAGAGACCAGTAAGTAGTAACTTGAAAAGACTAGAATTTAGAACTCATAAGCTTCAAATTTTGGGTGATAAATTTTCGAAATTTCATATCTCTCGCACACACATTTCCATGTGTATTTCTATGTTCATTCTGAATAATAATTGTTTGAGATATATTTTAGTATTATATAATCAATCTCAATTTTTTCAGAAATAAACGTATTTGTTATTATTGTATATCTATATCCATATATGCATATCGAAAGATTCTAACCAAATTTGAATTTGAAAATTAGGTTTCAACGATAAGGTAAGTACCTATTTCTTTGGCCGAACCTAATCCTTCGAAGGAGTAGTCCTTATCAATTACTCATTTTTAGATTCTTCCCTCCATTTTCAAAATTTATACTCCACTGCTTTTTATAGTAAATGAT
This sequence comes from Lycium ferocissimum, assembly GCF_029784015.1. Taxonomy (NCBI): domain Eukaryota; kingdom Viridiplantae; phylum Streptophyta; class Magnoliopsida; order Solanales; family Solanaceae; genus Lycium; species Lycium ferocissimum. The sequence goes on along the minus strand of NC_081350.1, from coordinate 43,117,637 downwards.
ACAGTATCAATTTACTAATTACTACAATCCAGTGATAAAATGAGATGAGATTACTAACTTGTTGACGCATATTTATTAACTATAGTTAAATAAATATAATTTGAATTCCTAAAAAGTTTAACTAATATACATTAACGTATAATTTTTGTAATACTATCCAGTGACTTTTACTTATTACTCTCATATATATAGACAATTTGCTTCATAAAAAGTTATTTATAAGAATTTTTTGAATAATTTGATAGTTTAGATGCTCTTTTTTACCGTCGTGGGCGTAATTGTATAAGCCAGCTTGACTGTGAGACCGAATGGTCAAACAAAGATGAAAGTCGGTGCAAATAAGTTAAGCTTATTTCTAAAAAATTGTAGACTTTGAAATGTGTCATTCAGTTTTCGTATTTGTGTTGGAGCCCTGAAAATTTAAATTCGTGCCGTATAAAGCTAAAAGGAAAAAGCGTTTTATACGAGGAACTTTTTCATATTCAAGACTCGGATCCGAGTATATATGAATACATTTGAACTTCAATTTCACCACTTCTTTTTTCCTTCTACAGTTCCTTATTTTATGACAACTTTTCAACCATATAGCAAAAACTGTGGCTTGCCAATCTCTCACTTTCACTCTTTTAAAAGCCTTTCAGTTACTCCTCCTCCTTACTTTTTTCCCTTAGACAAATTTCCATTGTCTTCTCCCAAAACCTCCAAAAAAAAATCCCAATGGGCAAAACAATTAAGTAGTTGAAAAATTTGTCTGGGATATGAAAATTCGATAAAACCCACAAAGAAGAAATTCAAGAAAAGGCCAAAAGTAGCAGCTTAGCACTGCATGTTTTGGTCATTCCTGTTGAATTAACAGTATGAAAGTTTTTTTTACGATCAATGCTTACAAGTGAAATTCATTTCTAAATAAATTTTTTGAAATAAGTGTGTGAATAAATCTTTTTTATTTTTTAAAAAATTTAATCGGTATCTAACACTTGTACTGAAGAGCCTGATAAATTTAAATTTGTAGTCACGTAAGACCCATTGAAAAGGGAAACAATACTAGGACTCTAACCGAGTGTATGTCAATACATTTGAACGGTAAAAAATTACTCACACAAAATGTTTACACCAAATCAATATATGTGCTGGAATATTCAACTATCACTTAATCACAGTTCATTAATGTTCACTTAATCACGGTAAGTTATATTGATTTAGTGTAAACACCCGCGGTGTGGATTTGAACTTCAATTTCACCATTTTCTTTTTCTTTTTACGGTTCTTTTAAATGACAACTTTTCAACCATATGACAAAAACTCTGCTTATATTAGCTGTAACAGTGCCTCCCTCTCACTTTCACTCTTTTAAATACCCTTTCAGTTACTTTACGACATTACTTTTTTCCCATAGGAATTTCCATTGTCTTCACTCTTCTCCCAAAACCTCCCAAAAAAAAAAAAAAAAAAAAAATCCCAATGGGCAAAACAATTAAGTGGTTGAAAGGTTTGTTTGGGATAAGGGAAAAAATTCAAGAAAAGGGAAAAGTTGGCACTACATGTTTTGGTCATTCCGGTAGAGACACGGTGGTGGCCACCGAATCGGGTCGTTTGTGTAACGACCCGACCACTATTCCGCCGAATATTACTCCGGCGGAAGCAGCATGGCTGAGCTCTTTCTACGGTGACGAAACCGAGAAAGAGCAAAGCAAGCATGCAATTGCGGTGGCTGCTGCCACCGCAGCTGCAGCTGATGCTGCCGTGGCCGCCGCACAGGCGGCCGCGGCAGTAGTGAAGTTGACTAGTAAAGGAAGAGGTGGTACTGCCGTGCTTTGCCGTGAGAAATTTGCTGCTGCCACTAAAATTCAGACTGTTTTTCGTGGATATTTGGTATGTACAAAGTCTCATAATTGCTTAATCATTTGTTTGTTCATACTAGAACTAGCTCTTTATTTAATGTAAGTCTTTAATAAAGTACTCCTACCACTTGCATTTTTGATATTCTCGAGGATATATATGATGAATTTAATTCATATACATTTGGCAGTAGAATATATTTATACTATTAATGTATTTTAACCTGCCGTAGCCGTTGATGAATTTAGAATATATCTTATTAGATTCAATTTTAAGATTTTTATCATTGAATTCATCGAAATTTTAAAATTTTGAGGTCAGAATTAAGGCGCGTTTGGACAAACAATTTTCTTGCTTTTTCCAAACTTCTTTTTTTCCACAAAAACTTTTTAGTTATGGAGTAACTTTTAACTATTTGAAAGTTGAGTTTTTCAAGTGAAAAGAATTTCTCCTCACAAAATTTTAACATTTTTTCGACTAAAATGTATGTCCAAATATAACTTCAGTTTTTAAATACCTTTTTTTAACTTCAAATATTATTTTTTTTGTTAAAAAAATCACGAAATTCATGTCCAAATGCCAATGTAGTGTTTGTTGACTTTTTTTTTTTTTTTTTTTTTTTTTTTTTTTTTGATTTCTTATATGTATATTCTTTATGTCAAAAATGAAATATATGGTCCATCCGCCTCCAGTTTTAGTTGATAATCTGTTTTACTTTTTAAATTGATAATCCTACAACCGACGAACAATTATTTTGTACTTATCTAACATTTAACTCTGGTAATTCATAGAAATTAAACTCGTGTATATATATATTTATACAGAATTCTTTTTCTCATAGAATTTTTGTTCTTGAAATGTTTGAACAGGCAAGAAAGGCATTGAGAGCACTAAAAGGATTAGTGAAATTACAAGCATTAGTTAGGGGTTATTTGGTAAGAAAGCAAGCTACTGCTACACTTCATAGTATGCAAGCTTTAATGAGAGCACAAGCAAGTTTTCGTGCCCAAAAAACTAAAGGAGGCTTCTTCATTAATGAACAAATTTCTCATCCTCAATATCAATCCAGGAAATCACTTGTAAGATCCCTAATTTTTTCTTCCCTTCAATATTTAGTGCTTGTGATTTTAGAATTTACCGTCCGTGATCTTGTTATATGTATATATACCGAAAAAAAAAAAAATTAGGTGTATGTATGTACACTTACTTGGAGTTAAAAGTAATGGATTTAGTTGAATTTAGTAGCGGAGCAAAGAATTTATTAGGGGATGCAAAAAAAAAGTTGTAATGTCACACCTGGATTTGAGAGGTGTGTGATTAAAACTAATTTTTTAATCCATTTGCTAATAGATTAGGATTTTTTCATATATCAAGAGGATTCAACATTTACTTATAACCCAAAACTTATTTCCCCCCTATTTACACATTATAGGTTTTAGATGAAAGGGATTCAATTGAACCCCGTTTGCTTCTTTGTGTGTTTAATCTTTTTATTTTGAATCCTTTTAGTAAAAAATTTCGCTTTACCACTGAGGTTCAACTAAATTAAGTATCTTTCGACAAGAAACATAGATATATAGTGAAAATCCACTACAATGTCAATGAATATCATGTTTGGTACCATAATTTCAAAAATAAATGAACTTAGTACTAAAAACCTTAAAAATTATCTGTCAAGTCTAAATTTTGAATTCACGCTTACCACAGAACCTATCCTAAATCCGCCTCCGACGTTTAACTTTGTTTCCATTGATTTATAGGAAAAGTTTGAAAAATCAAGAAGTGGAAGTACAATGCAAATGCATAGTAGAAGGCTATCTTCTTCATTTGAGGCTAACAATATAAGTGAAGAAAGTGCAAAAATTGTGGAAATGGACACTGCCCGACCCAAATCAAGATCCAGAAGAACAAACACTTGGGCTTCTGATTCATGTGATGATGATCCATTTGAACCAGTTCTGCCTTCATGGGCATTAGATTGGGCCCAACAATCAACAGCCCAAAGTACACCAAGGTTTGCAAATTCTTGTGAATCCAACACCACCCCAATTACACCAGGAGCCAAAAGCGTTTGTGTTGAAAGCCATTATTTTAGGAATAATTATTATGACAATAATTATCCTAATTACATGGCTAAAACAAAATCATTTAAGGCTAAACTAAGGTCCCATAGTGCTCCAAAACAAAGGCCAGAGGCAATACCTAAGGTGAAAAAAATGTCATTAAATGAAATGATGGAATCAAGGGCTTCATTAAGTGGTGTTAGAATGCAAAGGTCATGTTCAGTAGCACAAGAAAAAATCAATTTCAAGAATGCTGTTATGGGCAAAATTGGAAATTCAATAGAGTTCACAAGAGTACAAGAAGAAGAAAGGGACTACTCAAAATGGTGAAAGTTACAAGAAAAAAAAAATTCCAAGTAGAGCTAGAGGCTATATAACTGTTTTCTTTTTTGAAGCTAGACATAGAATAGATATAGGACAAAAGGGAATATTTTGTGCAAAGTTACAGGACATGATGTGACTTAAGATTGCATTGAGCAAGTTTTCGAGGTTGATTTCAGTGCTAGTCAGTGTAATTAATACTAACAAGCTTGTTTTATTAGTATTGATTGATGGCTTAAATAATTAATCACTTATACTCACCTATTTTCTATCTTCTGTTCATTTTTCATTGTGCATTTCCATCCAAAGAATTTACAAACTAATGCAAGTTGGTTAAGAATAAGAAATATAGAATTACTACTACTGGGGCCAGAAATTATAATGAGGGAAATCATAAAAGTACAATAATGCAACACTTGAAATGTGAACATGTACTTATAGTAAATTTTTATCGCACTCTTGTCATTAACATTAAAATACTCGTTTACTTTAGGAAGATTCAGTATATATACACAATATATATTGATCATTGCCTTTTCGCACAATCTTTGGTGTTAACGCTAAAAGCATGACGGAGCTTAGTCCACATTGAGAAAAAATGTTCGTAATGAACATATCCTTTATGGTTGAGTCTGTCAAAAATACGGATCTCAATAATATAATTTTTTGACGAAGAGATACAAATAAACTTCCTCCATTACAAGTAGGCACGCACATGTATGGAATATGTTATTTCAAAAACAAATGTTTTATTAGACAACTTGTGTTTCTTAAAGAAAATAATGTACGCATTTGAGAGCACAAATGTCAATGATACTTCTTGTCTTTTTTCTGAAAGAACCAATAGCTCTATTAGTAAGATGGATAAATGATTTCCCCAAATTATGTGTTAAAGTAGGTTCCACATTTTGAAAATAGTGAGATTATTTGTCACTACACAAAAATTGATAGTGGTTGGTTTCAAAATGGGAAATGATTGGCCCGATTACCCGGATGGAAGTTTATCATTTTTGGCTGAGAAAGAGATAGCTTTCTACATCCTATGGTTAACAGTATTTGTTTCTATTTACTAGTACTTCTTTGTCATCTTTTGGTGCCAATTGTGAGGAGCTAAGCATTTCTACATTTTTGTTTTACTTCTATTTTACTTCTTTTTTTCCCTATGTAATTTAATCGAAACTTTTTGTTCCTTTTTGGGCCAATAAGACTCGTGGTCGTATTCATTAGTGGAGGATGCATCCTCTCTACTCAGCAGCAAAGCTATAATTTTTACTAAGAGGGGTTAAAATATAAAAAAGTAAATATATGATGAAATTAAGGGGGTTCAAAGCATAGTAAAAAAAATTCTTTTTATGTATTTACACAGTGTAATTTTTCAGTGAAGGGGTGTCGGTTGACACTCCTTGGATGCATGTGGCTTCGCCACTGTCTCTACTAATACCAAGGGTCTCCGGAAACAGGCTCTTTACTCGTATTTCTTATGCCGAGGGTCTTCCGGAAATAACATCGCTACCTCCCAAGATAGGGATAAGCTCTGCGTAGACTTTACCCTCCCAGATCTACTTTGTGGAATTTCACTCGTATGTTGTTGTTGCAGCTCTTCTTCATTTCAATGTAGTATTTTCAACATTGATCATATAAATATAAATGTTAAAACCTACTACAATTTCAACAGCTATGAATTTGAATTCAAAATTTTAATGTGCGATAAATTCAACACTAAAAGCTTTAAAGTTGAAACTATCAAATTTAAATTTTATATTCGTCTTTGTTATTCCGGAAAGACAGTGATGTTTGCTTGCAGATTAAGCTTGAAAATGGAATTTGTCTCAACTTAGAAGTTGACGTTTAGTTTATGAATTTAACAACAAAATTTGAACTTGAACTTGAAAGAAAAAATTCAAAGTTGAAGTTGAGGTTTGAAGATTATTATATTGTGTGATGTCTTCAAATTTTCACTTTCACTTACAAATTTTAAATTTTCTACAATTTTTTTTTATATAAAAAAAAAACTGCAATTATCCAAACACAACTTTCCACTAACTTTTTCCAACTTCAGGCTTCAACTATATGTCGAAGTGGGCCGTGATCTTTGTGATCCATTAAGCATTGCTTCAAGTAATACTGGACTGCGTCTTCCTTCCAATGAGGCCCATATGTAGCTTGTGCAGGGTCATTTGCACTTCATTTTTCTGCACGGATTGTCCGTCAAAGGCATTGGTCTTTAATTTTTGTCCCTCAAATTGCTAGTCATTAATTTTGTGTTTCGCTTAAAAAAGTAATCGAAAATACTCTGAAGTTTTGGGTTCGAAATCCCACTCAGTAATAAAAAATTAAAAAAATAATTTCGCAACGCAAGGTTTCGCGAAAATTCTGGCTTTGCGAAATTTTGCAAGGTAGATTTTTTTTTTTTTTTTTTTTTTTACTCTGATGGAATTCTACAAAAGTTAGGCCTTAGCCCGAATAGGCCTAATTTTTCTACGAAATTCTACGTTGCATTTTTTTTTTTTTAATGAGCAGGGATTCAAGCCCAGAACCTCGGAGTATTTAGGCGAAGGATAAATATTAAGGACCAGCAATTTGAGGGATAAAAATTAAAGACCACCCCGAATAAGGACAATCGTGCAAATTGCCCATTGCACTTTTGTTCCTATTTTGTGCTGGTCTTTTATTTTTGTCCCTCACGGCAAACAATTTTTTTGAGGGGTATAAATTTATATTTTCGCATCAAAATAGTGGATTTATTTTTCACTACACGAAATTCATAATAGTTGATTTCAAAATTCAATGATGGAAGTTTATTCCTTTTGGCTGAGAATGAGATAGCTTTCCACATCCTATGGTTAACAACATTTGTTTCTATTTAATAGTACTTCTTTATCATCTTTTGGTGCCACTTGTGAGGAGCTAAGCGTTTCTGGTACTATTTTTTTGTTCTAATTCCATTTTACTTTTTTGTTTTTTTGTAAGTTACCTTCTGTTCTTTTGTGGGCCAATAAGATTAGTAATCAATAGTGGCGGATGCAGCTCTTGTTCATTTATGTCACTCATTAATAGTTCGGCTTATTTATGCCATCGTCGTTATCAAAAAGGCTCATCTATGCCATTGCCGTTACCAAAATGGCTCATTCATGTCATTTTTCATTAACACCGATTTTACAATACCAGATATGACATATGGTCTCCAATTAGAGGTTCACGTTGTTTAATTAAAAATAGCATAAGTGAGCCATTTTGGTAACGGCGATGGCATAAATGAGCCAAACTATTGACGAGTGGCAAAGATGAGCCATTTTCGATAGTTCGATGGCATATTTGAGCCTTTTCCGTTTATTGTTTAATGTATCAGTAGATATATAATGACATACACACGATATACAAAATACATACAAGACATACCATAAAATAATTGTATTTTTTTTTTTTTGTATGAGAATTGTATGAATTATCGGATTGTATATATTTTGTAGAAAAATTAATACTTTTGAAAAAGGCTTACTGCATATGCGGCCCCCTAAATTCTCATTTGCAATTCTCAACTAAGTACCGTTCTTATTGAACCCCTGAACATGACCAAACTATTTAGGGGGGCGCATATGCATTAAGCCTTTGAAAAACAAATTATTCCGCTAAATTAGAGAATTCCGCCTCAAATCTTGTATCTCTAGGTAAAAGTCCCCTCAATCTTCAACTATATGTCAAAGTAGGCCCGTAATCTTTGTGATCCATTAAGCCTTGATTCAAGTATATGGAGTTTGTGAATCACTATACCTTTCATACTAGTATTAGAATCTCACCGCTGATAATATTAAAAAAAGTTAATGACAGATTATGGTATGATTTGTTTGAGCACTTTAGACTATATTCTTTAAATATCATCTTGTTTCATATTTAACACGGAAGATTTGCTGAAAGAACAGAGGTTGCTTTCATTGGATCTTTAGAGAGAAGAGATGGACAGTAAAAATTTATCCGGATCCAGTGTTTACACTAAATTAATGATGTGTGATATATATTTTTAGCACTTAATCATGGTTAATTAACTGAGTAAATTTATACTCCTTTCGGATAAAAAAAAGAGTCCACTTAGCTATTTGCACATCCCTTGAAAAAATACTAACTCCTAGACAAAAATAAGTAATTTGATTAAACTACCCCTAATTAAATAGGCATTGAGATTTAATCCTATAACACTCAATAGGGGCAAATTTGGAAAAATAAGATTAATTCTTTTTTGATTTGATAAGTGGATACTTTTTTTGATCCAAGAAAAAAAATGCTAAGCGGACACTTTTTTTTTTATCCGGAGGGAATATTATTTGGTGGAAACACCCGGTGCGGATAACTATTTACCGAGATGCTTTGAACATATAAATATTAGACGCAGACGTGCATATCAATTCATAGGAGGTATCAAAATTTAAACTTAATAGTTTTCACCTAAAATCTCACCATTGAACATAGTACACATAATGAATTATAAGGTTGAAATTTAATATTTTTCAAAATTTTCGTAATTTTTACTTGAATATATATACTCTGGGTCGAATATATTCTATGTGCCCATTTCGTTGATTTTAATTCTGAAAAGAAGAAAAAAATCATAAAAGAAA